>NC_041385.1:814458729-814509585 GCF_002162155.2 Triticum dicoccoides
GAAACCTGAAAAAACAAAAAAAAAACACTGGAAGGTTGTCCATGTCGGTCTATAGAACCTTCCTAAAATCGTTTTAACCAGCCGGCCCACTACTAAGGAAAGATCCCATGCGTGGAGGCGAGGCTACCATAGCTCTCGCCATAGGCGAGAAATACAGAAATAGCCAAGGAGGATCCTCTGGGCCCTTGGTAGGTTTAGGCTTCTATAGGCCCAGCTTGGCCAAAGTCATGTCCTCTCGCCGCCTAGGCCCCCTTCCTCTCTCTCCCGTCAAGTGGCATCGTTGGCGACAAGAGGAGTAGGGACCCGACCGTTTCGGTTTTTTTTTGTTCTCTTATGTTTTGTTTCCCTGGTGGTAGCAACAAGGTGGTGGCATGGGTGAATTGTTGGAGTAAGGTCCCTGCGGCCTCTCCCTATCTAGAAGATGTTAGATCCGACGCCAAGGAAGGGTCTGCGAGAGTTTACGTTGCTAGATCCATTGACTCTCTTCGGATATTGGTAGTTGGTTTGTGCTTCAAGGAGATCTATCTTCCTTCGTGTTGTCCTGTGGCATGATCAAGTTTCTTCAACTCTCTGTACCGGTGGTCACGAAGCATGTACTGCATTGGGTGATGCTTTAACCGATGTTTCTTCACCGATTTCTAGATCTCGTTTCAAATGCGAGTGGCTATTGTGGTCTTTAAAGCCTGGTGGGCGAGGGTGTTTGCATGTGTCCCTTTCATTTACTGCCAGTGGAATTTTTACTCTTCGATGGACGGCGTCTAATTAAGAAGGTTGGTAAATTTCAATGTAACTTTATTTTCTACTACTATACTATTTATTCTGTGTCCGGTTGTGTTTTCCTATTGTACTATTTTTTTTGAGATAGCTATTTTTCCTGTTGATATAATGTGTCTCTTTGTTCTTCATAATTATCAGATTTTTTTTTTGAGTTGATCATAATTATCAGATGCAATCAACATGTTCCAGGAGCTTATAAAGTCAATTTGGCTCAAAACTGAAGTGATTCGATCTCAAAGAAGCTCGTAACAGCAGACAGCCAAAGCACAAGCATGAGCAGACCGAAGCAGCAAAGAGGCACAGGGCATGAGCAACAAGGAGCAAGCAAGCAAGCAGGCAGTGTCCATGGGAACGTTCTGGTTTCTATTACCGCGATTTCGAAGTTATTTCCCCCAAGACGACGCGTGCCGCCGACACCAGGAACAAGGGGGGAAATCACTCGGCGCCGACAGGAGGCGCTCTTATTACATTGATCGGTCGGTCGATGGCACGAACACCAGCGCATTTCATTTGGGTTTTACACCGAGAGAGGCGTCTGAGCAGCAGCTTTCCTCACAAGCTGGACAGGTACGCCTGCCACCCTTGGACGCGGTACTCCCTGGCCGTCTGCTCGGGGTCGCTCGCCTTGATGATCCCGCGCCCCACAATGATTATATCGCTGCCTCTGTCGTTTATCACCTGTAGGAGGACACAGCCAGGTTGCAGGTGAGACGCAACATCAGATAACAGGCAGACTGCAGCAGTAGAGAAGAACAAACAGGAAACAAAGCATTTGTTCTCAACCTATGTGGTGCATATTAAACATTCTCCCAAGGAAAATGTTATCCGCGTGAGCATGAGAAAAAGTATAGTTATGCAACTGTAGTAAGATAGCTAACATACTCTCGATTATCTCAACCTCATACAATACTCCATACCAGCACACACTATTTCCAGAAAATTATCAACAACTGACAGATATTGGTACATATGGCCAGCATATAATCCAAAGACAAATGTCACTTTCAGGCTTTGCAAGTTATTATATTTAACCAGCAGATGGCACAATAACGAAATTCTGGTGCAGCATGGTACATACATAAGTAATACTGCCAAGTCAAAAGCTCTACAGAAACTTGAATGCATTAACATATGTGAAGAAAGCACTTTGTAATGACAAGAGTTGAACTCACAGAATAAGGAGTGGTGTACTGTTGCCCAAGAGCATCTCCTCCAGAAACCATCTGCACTCCAGGGGTGGCATGGATGAACGCTGGGCTTGATGGTGCCACAGACCACGATGCGGGATTTACTGATATAAATCCAATCACAAAATCAGAATGTTGCTCGGCAATCTTTACAGCTGCTGCAGTGTAATCTCCTTGAGCAAGGTTACCAGCTGAGCTCATTTCAGCGAGTAAAAGTAGGCCTCTTCCTTTCGGTAAACCCTTCAATATCACAACACATAAGTTATAGCGAGCACTACAACACACAAGCTATTCAAAGCTGCAACATTAACTTTATAATATTTACTGTTTTTAGGACATTTAAAGTGTACTATACCTTAAGCTTCAAGCCATCAACAATTCCAGGCCCAGGAATTACATGGGCGTTAACAATATCAGCCCATTCCAATATGCGGAATATTCCTCTGAAATAAAGTTAAAAGAAATTCTAAGCATACTGCATATATATGCAAACAGAAAGAGAAGATAGTTTATAGTGCCCTTTCTCACCCTTCATATTGCATAGTTACTGTGTTGCCAATGTCAGCAAACTTGCGGTCTTCGAAGATCAAAAAGTTGTGCTTCTCAGCAATCTTTAAAAAAAGTAAAGAGATCCATTATATAAAGAACGCGACATTAAAAAGTCCCAGGTAGAATAATAACTTTTGCAACCTGGACAGCGATTGACATATATTGTTATAGTAGAAAACAGCTCTAGTAATTAATAATACAAATTCAGGTCCTAGTCAATAAATAGATAAAACAAAACCAGATCTAAGAAAGTGAGTAAACTGCCTTTGGTATCATAGTGGTCACAGGTCGATTGTTTCCAAATGAGAGAAACATGGAGGACATTAGAATAACAGTAAATGATGGATTAAACAAACGAACCTCTAATAAATACACAAATCAAACATGCTCCCTAACAGAATAGTATGGAGAAAGGAATTCCATTCTGGTAGACATGAAGATGCTACATCAGATTACTGACAAACGAAGTGAGAAGACTATTGCGGACACTGGCATTTTACTAGTAAACACAAAGATCCAAAGGTACCATCTGAGAGAGAGAAGCATTATTATCATTCCAAATAAAAGACGGGATTGCATCATCAGAGAGCATACCGAGCGAAGCTTGGCGGCAAAGTCAGGTGTAAAATCTGACAAGATATCGACATGGGTTTTCAGCATGCAAATCTCAGAGCCAACCTGCATAAAAATTATAGAAAGATGGGTTAAACCCTGTGTTAAGGATAGGTTCTGGTGATGTCACTACACATCAGCATCCAAGCGCAGAAAACATCATACAAAATGCAACTGAAAATGTTGTTATGATGTCACCAGTCGTGCAACAAGTCAATGCATTCACTCCTGAAGGACTGCAGTCATGCACGCACACCTAATAGATATGTTTCCTACCTAATTCAGGAGACTCTGCTAACTAACACAAGTCCTGTCTTAAATTAACAAATTCCGGAAATGGCCATGTCTATTCTAGGATTCCATCCCAAAAGATAATTTAACTTGCTGAAGCAAAGGTGCTGAAATCTAGCCCCAAGAATTGGCCTACACAAATACTCAACAAACTGTACTGTCATACCTTGCTGAAATGGTCAATTCTGCCAATGTCAGAAAGCATAATTATATAACTTGCTCATTTAGAAGTGCCTAAATCTAACCCATCAACTGACTAACACCAATATACAACAAATCGTACTGCGGTATACCTTTTCGGCAAGCTCGAGGAGCTCCTTGGCTGTGCCAACATCCGCAGAGACGCAGAGGTTGCTCTGCTTGGCCTCCATCACCTCGAACAGCTTCTTCCCCATGGGGTTCTTGGCCAAGGCCGCCCTCTCAGGGAACCCCTTCCTGACCACCTTGGGCTTTGGGGCGCCTGGCACGGTGACCTTCCTGTTGGCATCTAAAAACTGCTTCACCTCGGCGGCCTTCTCCTCGGTGACCTTCCCGTGCTTCAGCAGCACGGCGAGCACCTCGGTGAGGGTCATGAGCGAGTGCAGCGTGATCCCGTTCGCCGCGAGGTTCTCCCTGCCGCCCTGCTCGCGGTCAACGACGACGAACGCGTCGGCGACGACGAGCCCCTCGGCGCGGAGCGGCGCGGCGGTCTCGAGCACGGAGGCGCCGCTGGTGACGAGGTCCTCGATGATGAGGACCGTGTCCCCCGCGCGGAAGGCGCCCTCGATGGCCTTGGCGGTGCCGTGGGTCTTGACCTCCTTGCGGCGCATGAGCATGGGGAGGCCGCGGTCGACGGAGAGCACGGAGGCGATGGGGAGCGCCGTGTAGGGCACCCCGCAGAGGATGGCGTAGGGGCGGGTGGCCGGGAGGGAGGAGAGGAGGGCGGCGATGGCGGCGAGCAGGCGCGGGTGCGAGACGAGCGCGCGCAGGTCGAGGTAGATCGGGGAGGTGATGCCGGATTTCAGCACGAAGGAGCCGAGCTTGACCGCCTCGATGGCGTGCAGGTCGAGGATGAGGGCCTCCAGCGCGGCGGCGTCCATGGCGGCGGCTAGGGTTTTGGGCGGGGTTTGGGGTGGGTGGGGTGGGGAGGGGATGGGGACACGGCGGCGGGGGACGGAGGAATGGAAAGGGGAGGTCGGGGACGAAGGAAATTTATTGACCGGCCGAGCCGAGTATCAACGTCGCGTCATCACTGTCGAGTCTTCAATTCCATATCCCAAACGGATGAGATTGGGAAACGCTTAACGCGGCCGTGTAACTTTATTTTTTAGTTGGGTTTCATGGCATTCAAAGGAGAAAAAAATCCCCACTCTCTCAAACTTCCTTTGCTAGTAGTAGTACAATTTTTTTGGGTTTTCTGGTGTGTTGAACACTTTAATCTAATGCTTGGCGTTAATGAGTTTGCAGTCTCTGTTTCTAGGAGCTCTTGGGTTTAAAAGAGTTTGCTCTGCGAAGGCGGAGGCCCAGGGGCGATATCGAGGCGTGCAAAAAGCGGATACAGGAGGGAGAAGAGGACTTCGGCACCCTCAAAATTTTGAATGTATTTTCTTTTTCTTGTAAGGATGTGTTTGTAAAGACACGTGGAACTTGATACATGGCTTTAGCCTTTTTGCTAAAAGGAAAAATAAAAAGGCCAATAAAATCGTTGTCACATTGCAATCCACAACTCCCCTTCGCCTTCAACGTCTAGTTGCTCCGACCAATATAGCCTGCAATCTCACGTGTCACCTTGCCACCCCGCCTCAACCAACTGTCACACACCGCATGTCTCTGTCACCCATCCCCTCTAACCGTGTTGAACCCCGACCATTTCTCACTTACCAACTAAAACCCTAACCCTAACCCTTGAATTGCAAATGCAAAGTTTTCTCCTCTCCCCGCATCGGCGTCACCTTCTAAAACCACACGATAATCTCCATTAAAAAAAAATCCAAGCCGACCCCTACCACTTTATTTTCAGGGAAAGAAATCTCTTGCAAAGCAATCAACAGAAGCCAAATAATTGCCAATATAAAGAGAAACTCTTTCAAGCAAACAAAAAATATCAACTCACGATTGTACTCCATCCGTCCGAAAATACTTGTCATCAAAATGGATAAAAAGAGATGTATCTAAAACTAATATATGTCTAGATACATCCCCTTTTATTCATTTTGATGACAAGTATTTCCGGACGGAGGGAGTACAAACACAATCTCAATCACATCATATTTTTTTCCTTATCTTTGCCAATGGATTCCTTCCCCGTAGCGTATCTCAATCTCAACCCAATAAAAAGAATCCTACGTTGAACCAGTAGAACAAATTTGCCCCCGTTACAATACACGTGTATTTAGCTAGTTTTGAGTGGCACGCACGCATAGTCGCGCGACTCAACACTCCACTGAGCACTTGGTTCAAATCGAGTCCTTCTATACGCATTATCACACTTTCCTTATTACAGGCTAGAGGAGTCTACATCACTGAGTATCTCCGAGTGGAATAAAAGTGCAAGAGAGTCCTAAATAGAATTTTCTATGTCTAGATAACATTCTTTTTCTCACAATATGACATTGTGGTATGTGGCCCCATAATGTATAACCTAAAGCCTTTACCTTCAAAATTCTTAGTTCTTTCGCTACAAACCATCCTTCTCATATCAGATGTGCACATTGCATTGTTTTTTTTTCCTTATCTTGAGCATACAAAAATTCCCCAAGCTTGCGGACCTTTTAGATTTTTATTTCCATACGAAACATGCTCCTCCGTGTTTGAGTATCAAGGCCTCTTGGATTCGGAAGTGTGAGGAGTTTTTATTTAGTTGGAAAGTGTGAGGAGTTACTAGTTGTCAAATACTCCCTCCGTTCGGAATTACTTGTCGTAGAAATGAATGTATCTAGATGTATTTTAGTTCTAGATACATCCATTTCTGAGACAAGTAATTCCGAACGGAGGGAGTACACCATAAAATCAAACGATAGTACGAACAAAAACAGCACTCTCAACCTCAGTCAGGACAAAACCGCATTCTCAGCTCCTGTAAGGACAGAAAAGCCCCGCCCTACTGCAGCACTACAAATCGACGAACCAACATACAAAAAAACTCATAAGAATTGCAATGACATAGACTTTCTATGTGGTCTATTTGGATAGATTTATTAATTATTTGATCAACACTTTCTTACTTACCCCCTCTTCATTCATGTGCATTAAATTGATCCAACATATGGAACTGTGAAACAGGCAGAATCATGCTAGAATGACCTCCACTTTACTGGACAAATTACAGGTCACAATATGTCTCTTCCTTCTAACTTTACATAGTATATATCTTTTACAGAAAAGCCTTGAACGTATGATTGGGATCCTAGGTACTCACATTGATCACACAAGCAAGTCTCAGGTGTTCTGTAAAGAAATTCTTCATGTGACCATGTTGACAACAACATGCTAGGGCGACACAGTTCCGGGCGCAACACAGCTATTGCGTGAGCGGGACGCACTCGAGCTCCATCTCGAGGTGGCCACGCTCGACGTTCTGAAGCCTGACAGTCACCTCCTGCTTAACCTTGTTGTCGATGATGGAGATGACACTGTCCCTTGGGACCCAGATGCCGTCTTTCGCCATCCATTTGTTGAGCTCGGCATTGTCGGTGATGGACTTGGTTTCATAGGCTCTGGCTGCAGCAACCAGTGGCTGAATGTTTATCTCAGCCTCCCCCATTCGGTCGTCGGTGGTAAATGTGTCCTTGTCATAGACTTGCTGCCAGGAGAATTTGAAGGCAAATGTTACCCAGAGAAAAAAAACGGCCTAAACCATACCACTGCACTGCACATTTTACTGATTATTTTCATCGCCCCTGTAAATAAAACATATTTACCACTTTTAGCAGTGGAACCGGATCGGGTATCGATAGCAGAAGTCTTTCATTCCATACAGGATTCAGGCTGCTCTTTATGACCTTCGTTTTCATCGACTACAAGGGCGAAAAGGGGATCTGGAGCGTCACAAAACAAATAACTTCACACAACTAAGTTACAGTGCAAATGAATGGAGTAGCTCACCTGGTGTCCTAGGTTTAGGATAACATAAGGGTCGCTTGACATCACATCACGAATAGCTAGATTTGTGCCTCTTATGATGTTGACCTTAATCAATCCAACAAACTCTACCATACCAACCTCCACCTAAGACAGAATAAGTTCAAATAAGAAAATAATATTTCAAGTTAAGAGTATAAACTGAACTATAGATTTGGGATGATTGATCATACAGCTGCAGGTTTCTTTACTGATTTGTCTTCTTTTCTCCTCCAGCTGTTCCTGAAAGCATGGCCTAAACCATGTCGATTTGAGCTAGCATGCTGCTGCTGGTAACAATGTTTGCCATTGTTTTGTGAAGAGCATGAAAGCTGTTGGTTAGACAAAAACTGTTGAAACTCATATTTTCTCCTGCACATATGCGAGTAAGGAGAAACATCATTCACCGGCAGAGCTGTGTTGGGCAAATATGAAAGAAACCTTTTATACTAGTGGCACGTGCCTCAAAGAATAAGAACTTGCTAGTTCGGCATTACCTTATAAAATCATTTCGGTCATCTGATGAGCAATCTTGCCTTGGCTTTGTGTAATTTCCAAGAAATGCCTCATATGTACTGTTTACTGCGCCATTTCCGCCCGAGTCGGTCAAAAAATCAACTTGTTCATCTGTCCATTCATCTAGCTTCACTGAGACTACCTGAAATAAACAGGGTTCTACTCAAGCACCAGAAATGGATAGTCGAACCACCAAACATTATATCTGCACCAGCAAACTGGCATTACTCTGACTTATCGTGTGTATTTCATGGCAAAATTGTGTATACTAAGAACATTAGCAAAAGTAACATTATCTCGAGGGAATGGAAAATAATATTGGGAATGTCAAACTTATATGTTCCTGGTATCTTCTTTAAAAAGCCTATGATCTAATTATGTTTGTCAAAGACGCTTGCTTCTGAATTTATTTATTTATTGCTAATGTATGGCCGTGGCTCTATGCAGGTGTTTCTCAAGTTAGAAAAAACTGTACAGCCTAGAAAAGTATAGCTGAAACTTGAAACATACTCCCTCCATTCCAAAATAGATGACTCAACTTTGTACTAACTTTAGTACAAAGTTGGGTCATCTATTTTGCAACGGAGGGAGTATGCTTTACTGTCCAATATCTGACAACCTTGCATGTGTTGCTCTACAGACTGGGACAGTAGCAATTGCTAGGACAATCAAAATATCAAACAGTCCCTACAAGCTCTAAAGTAAGTCCCAGATCTCAGTGAAAATGGCTGAATGGTTGCACTGCCAAGTTTCAGAAGGGGCTAGCGAATAAAAGCCTAACTATATATAACTGAAAGGTTTAATCCATTTTTAGCCAACATCTCCTATGGCTGAATCAAAAATCATTCCAAGTAAGAAATTAAACTGAAAATGGAAGGACACTGATGACAAATAGCTAACAATACATAGATATTGTGGCTACCTTAGAAATGTGCACCCCGAGGCTTCTATGAGCTCCAGAACACTTGATACAGATGAACGCGCCAAAAGTTAATGATCTGCAAAGGCCACAATATTCAAAGACTGGGAATAATGGGAAATACTCAGTCTCAGATACTGTGCCAGTCAAAAGTACTCCCACCGATCCATATTAATTGTCACTGATTTAGTACAAAGTTGTACTAAATCGGCGACAATTAATATGGATCAGAGGGAGCATCTTATATCATAAGAAAATAAGAAATACACATAGTGCTGTAACTTAACCTTCCTCCAAACACATGGGTGATATTACACAATTCAATATCATCTACACGCGCGATATTTCTGTAAGATGTGGAGTGATTTGTATACAGTGCAAGAAAAAGGAAAGGAACATCTTACAGGTCAAGAATACTTACACCCATTTTGGATCTGGAGCACCACAGTCGGCACAACATTTGTTTGCTGGTTGGCTTAAAAGACGATCTAATCTGTCCGTTGTAGCAATTTGCCCTGGCAGTGATCATGGAAGCGAATTCATTCAATGCAGCAAACAGCGGGTGTATATGCAGCAACACCATCTGATTGTTTATATGATGCATTGTTTCAGGGGAGTGACAGGACACATCATGTTCAAGATGGTGCTCGAAACTAATAGGTCCAATGCAGTTAGGGGAAATTAAAAAAAAATGCAAGACTATTCATGATTTGTGGCTCATATTTATTAGATCTTGTGGTTCCTGTTCAAATTGTTGGTTCTCCAAACCATGGGCAAATTGCTAAATTGTAAAACAAAGGCTGCATTTGCATCAAAATGAGGCTAACGCCTGAAGATTTGACAGCTTTGAATTGGGGAAATTAACGGGGCTGCGATGTTCCGGATGAAAGCCACAATGATTTTGCCCCTGCATTTCTGCAATGACACGATTGCAAAGGGGAGGAACGGTGGGGCAGAGGGGGCAAGCAAACCTGTTTGATTGGCTTGGTCGCCGGCGCGAAACTTGGTACTTGGCGCGCTGGCTTGGTCGCCGGCGCGAAACTTGGTACTTGGCGGGCTGGCTTGGTCGCCGGCGCGAAACTTGGTACTTGGGCTGGCTTGGTCGCCCGCGCGCATCTTGGAACTTGGCGGGCTGGCTTGGTCGCCGGCGCGCATCTTGGTACTTGACGGGCTGGCTTGGTCGCCGGCGCGCAGCTTGGCACCTGGCGAGGTGGCTTGGTCGCCGCTGGTGCCCGGCTTGGGGGGACATGCTAGATTGGGAAAGTCCCCGCCGGCGCCCGCCTTGGTGCCTCCCGGTTGATTGGCCTGGTCCCCGCCGGCGCCCGCCTTGGCGCCCGGCGGACTGGCCTGGTCTCCGCCGGAGCCCATCTTGGTCGACGTTTTCCTTCACGAATCGAACAAGAAGGCGCTGCAATTTAGGGAATCTCCGCCAAGAAATCGACAGAAATCGCGACCCGGTCCGCAGAAGAAGACGCACGCACGCACGCATTGCCTGGCACGTACCTTCGATTGTGCTTCTGGCTGTCGGCGTGGTGCTTTTGCCCGTCCATCCCTCCTCCGCCGCCGCCTCCCCCCGGTGCCTGCCGGCGCTCTTATCCTCCTCCTACGCCTACGCCTACACCATCCTCCTCGCCGCGGGGAAGAGAATGTGGCGGCCCATCACCGCAATAATCAATTCGGGATCTGGGCGTGCGGGCGTGACCTCCGACGGAGCGATTAGAAAAATGGTGGGAGTCGCCGGCCGGCGATCTGCCGCCGAGGCAATAGCTGGTTTCGTCCAATTTAGTATTTTTTTCTTCAGAGAGTTGGGTTGAATGGGCGAAAGCTTTTATTTTTGGTTATTATTAGAGGGTGGTTGCGGTCGTGGCTGGGCAGCCCGCAGGTGAAAAGGGAGAGTCTTTGCCGTCCTGTCTCCCTTAAAAAATCCACACAAAACAAAAATTGAGAAAAAAAATTCTCCCTGTAAACAAGCATTTTCACAAGTTTAGAAATATGTTTTTTTGCGAAAAAGTTTAAAAGTGTATAAGGGCATTCATAAGGGAAAACACCAAAATGATGTCCTCCATCTTTCCATGTGCATATCAACGGACAACATAGTTTCGGCCAGTAGAAACCGGACACCGACGTCATTCCCCATTCCGCCTCCCCCTATCTCCAGACCATTTTGTTTGCATATTTTGCATTGTTTCGGCTTCATATGAATATCTTAAGGCATAGTAGTTTAAACATTGGAATACATGTTGGTGAAATCGTTGGTGCCATGTCTCTTTTGATTCGGGTAGCTAGCTGGGTGGAGAGATATCGAGGCATGCCTCTGTGACGCCTTGCTACCTGGATCCCACGGCAATCTTAGTGCTATTATTTTTGATTTGTGGAGGGGGACACTACTAGAAAAAACCTTATATACAGAACCTTCGCAGTAGCTAGCGCTGGATAAAATGAGGCGCTAGTCCAGTCGGCGCTACTGCTATAGACATAACAGTAGCGCGGCAAGGACAAAGAGCGCCAGTACTAAAATTGCCCCACCATTGCCGCCAAGCTAAGTGTATCAGTAGCGCTTTCCTTAAAACGCGATACTGCTAGTAGTTTAACAGTAGCGCTTTCCCCTAACACGCGCTATTGTTAAAACCATCCTATCTTCTCCATCGATCGCCCCTCACTCTCCCCTCTCCACTCCCACTCTCACTCTCCCATGCACCCATCGTCCGCCGCCACCGACGTTCGGCCCTTCCCGACCACCGTCGTCGCCCGCCGCCGTCGACGCTCCTGCTCCTCCTCCATCGAGGTAGTTCCTACATCCCTCCTCCTTCCACCTCCCTCCCCTCCTCGTCCCTCTCCCGACCCCTCCCACCCTCCCTCTCCCTCCTCACTCCCACCTCCTCCCTCCCACCCCCCTGCCCCGTCTGCCCTCTCCTCCCTGCCTCATCCGTCCGCCTCCTCCCTTCCACCCTCACTCACCCCTCCCTTCGTTCCTACTCCCTCCACCTCCCTCTATTTTTGAACTTTTAAGAATAGAAATTTTTATGTATTAAATTTACTAATAGAAGTTTGTAGTAAGAAAATTTAGGGTAGAACTAGGGTAATAGAAATTTTAGTAATTGTTCAATAGAGTAGAACACTTACATTGCATTGTTTTTAGTAAGTGTTTAATATAAATAGTTTATTTAGTAAGTGGTTAATAGAACTACTTTATTTAGTAAATGGTTAATAGAACTAGTTTATTTAGTAAGTGGTTAATAGAACTAGTTTAGAGAGAGAGACCTATATTGGAAAATTTAGTTATGTTAGGATTATATATAAGATATATTGAAATGTTTTTGTTCATATTTTCAACCATTGAAATGCAATGACCATCACGTTTGAATGCTCACGTGATGTAGATATAAACATGTATATCTAGTGTTGCTTCAAATAGGATATGTGCTTGCCCAAGTGGCCATGTTTGCAGGGAACACCTCCGAGTGGCCTATGTTTTGCCGGAGTGTTGATTAATTTCCATTCCGGCAAATTTCAGGCGCTCGATATGTCCTTTTTTAGCAAAGGTCATGCCGGATATTTCCATGAATTTTGGCATGGCTTGTGCTATAATATAGGAAATATCAAGTGCATTGGAAATGCCGGAAAGAGCATTAAACGATATTTTGGGTTGACTTTAAGTCTGTTGGGGCTCCATATATGACAGTCAAAAAACAGTGAGGGACTGTCCACCATATATGAGAGAATAAGAATGCCGACCGTTGTCATGGGGGTCGTTCTTCCTCTTCTTTCTCGTGATAGACCTTTTGGTAATGCACGGGAAGGAAGAGAAGAACGACCATCCCCGACGGTCGCAAATGTCAAAGAGGAATCAGTGAGGGAGAGTCTCCGCCATATATGAGAGGATGAAGAATCCCGAATGCTATCGTGGGGGTAGCTTCTTCTTCATTCCATGGTGCTTAACATTTTGGTGTAATGCACTTTGGAATGACAGGTAGCTACCATCACCGATGGTCGCAAATGTCAGAGATGAAGAATCTCGAGTGTTGTTGTGGGGGTAGCTTCTCCTTCGTTTCCGTGTGCTAGACAATTTGGTGTAATGCACTTGGGAACGAAAGGAGGAGCTACCATCACCGACGGTCAAATATATACACCACGTGAGCTGAGAGTTTTCAAGAAAATACGCGACAGACCGGTAGTCAACCCGTGATGAATAATAATGATCTAATTTAGTTTTTATAGTACATATATTTAATTTTAGAAGTTTAATCTTTGAATTATGAACATAGGAAATGTCTGACGATGATGATAGGCTCCCGAAGTGCTACTGGTGCAGCGATGATCGGGGTCTGTACGACAGGCCTCACCTGGTAGACGGTCGGCGCTTCAATATTAAGCTCGAAGAGACCTTCATTGTTGAAACGGTATGCAACGACAAGTCTTTTTTCATAATTAAGCATGACTTCTGCTTCTTCAACGTGTAATTTTCATCTTTTACAATTCGACTAGCTTATCCCATGCCATGCAAGACGCTATGTCTTGGAGCATCTGAATTACGAAGATCATGAAAATATGGAGACAAAGGAAGTTCCATCTCAGGACCCATCATGGCTATGCTTTCGCTGTAAAGCTATACAATTCGAAGAGCGTATCCCATTTTGGTTGCTCGAATTGGGAAGTTGTGTGCAAGGCGTATGATTTTCAGGAGGGTATGTATGTCATCTTCGATCTTGGTGATCCTGAAGATGACATCGAAGAAGAGAATATGGACATTTGGGTCCTTGTTGATACGCTTCCACTTCTACCTCTATTAAGTAATTTATATTGTTTATTTCAAAATAGTTGACAGCTTATTTTCATTGATAGCTTATTTTCATTCTTCAAGACAGAACCTACTACACTGATGGCGCATATCATCTTATCTCATTTATTATTGATGTTGAGAATTACAATATCAATTATGGAACTCCTGCACATTGTGGTCAATAAGTGCCACTAGTGCACGTGTTGAACTAAGGTAACATCCATGGAGATGGAATGGTAAGATTTTTTACTATTACGACATTTGTGCATCTTTTGCATAAATTTTCTACATTGCTAACTAAGACATTATTATTATCTTTTCAACAGTACCCGAAGGATTGTGTGCCTGATCTGATGTTTTCGGAAGGTCGCCTTGATGTTATTAGCTTACGACCAGGTCATCCTAGGCTTCACCGCTGTTCATACCGGATTTCTAAAACCGATGAAGACGTGACAATCAAAGAAGGGAAAAAATGTATGGACAATCATAGGGAGCTACTTGGAAGCAACATTGTGCGAAGCGTAAGAATTGGAGACAGGATAATCTCCATTCTCCATAATGGAGCGTTGCTACCTCTTGAGCTTGCGTTGGTTTTTTCCTTGAAGAGGAAAGGGTGATGCAGCAAAGTACCGTAGGTATTTCCCTTAGTTTGAGAACCAAGGTATCAATCCAGTAGGAGACAACGCACAAGTCACCGAATACCTGCACAAACAATCAACAACTTGCACCCAACGCGATAAAGGGGTTGTCAATCCCTTCACGGTTACTTGCAAAAGTGAGATCTGATAGAGATAGATAAACGGTAAAGTAAATATTTTTGGTATTTTTGGTTTATAGATTGGAAAGTAAAGATTGCAAAATAAGGAATGACTATAGAAATTGGCAAGTTGATGGGAAACTAATATGATGTAAAATAGACCCGGGGGCCATAGGTTTCACTAGTGGCTTCTCTCAAGATAGCAAATATTACGGTGGTTGAACAAATTACTGCCGAGCAATTGATAGAAAAGCGCAAAGTTATGATGATATCTAAGGAAATGATCATGAATATAGGCATCACATCCGTGTCAAGTAGACCGAAACAATTTTGCATCTACTACTATTACTCCACACATCGACCGACTCTTGCCTGCATCTAGAGTATTAAATTCATAAAGAACAGAGTAACACATTAAGTAAGATGACATGATGTAGAGGAATTAACTCAAGCAATATGATGAAAACCCCATATTTTTATCCTCGATGGCAACAATACAATACGTGCCTTGCTGCCCCTACTGTCACTAGGAAAGGACACCACAAGAATAAACCCAAAGTTAAGCACTTGTCCCATTGCAAGAAAGATCAATCTAGTAGGCCAAACTAAACCGATAATTCAAAGAGACTTGCAAAGATATCAAATCATGCATATAAGAATTCAGAGAAGAACCAAATAACATTCATAGATAATCTGATCATAAATCCACAATTCATCGGATCTCGGCAAACACACCGCAAAAGAATATTACATCGAATAGATCTCCAAGAACATCAAGGAGAACATGGTATTGAGAATCAAAGAGAGAGAAGAAGCCATCTAGCTACTAGCTATGGACCCATAGGTCTGTGGTAAACTACTCATGCTTCATGCGAGAGGTAATGGTGTTGATGTAGAAGAACTCTGTGATTGAATCCCCCTCCGACAGGACGCCGGAAAAGTCCCCTAGATGGGATCTCACGGCTACAGAAGGTTGCGGCGGTGGAAAAGTGGTTTCGTGGCTCCCCTGGATGTTTTCACGGTATAAGAGTATATATAGGCGAAGGAGCTAGGTCAGGAGACCCACGAGGGGCCCATGAGGTAGGGGGCGCGCCCTCCTGCCTCGTGGCCGCCTCGTTGTGTGTCTGATACATGTCCAACGTATCTATAATTTTTGATTGTTCCATGCTATTATATTACCAGTTTTGGATGTTTAATAGGTATTTATATGCTATTTTATATTATTTTTGTGACTAACCTATTAACCGAGGGCCCATTGCCAGTTTCTGTTTTTTTTGCCTATTATAGAGCTTCGCAGAAAAGGAATACCAAACAGAGTCCAAACAGAATGAAACCTTCGCGATGATCTTTCTTGGACCGAAAGGAAACCAGAAGACTTGGAGATGTAGTCGGAGACGCAATGAGGCGGCCACGAGGCAGGAGGGCGCTCCTAGGGGGTAGGGCGCGCCCCTACCTCGTGGGCCCCTCGTAGCTGTTGGGGAACATAGTAATTTCAAAAAAATTCCTACGCACACGCAAGATCATGGTGATGCATAGCAATGAGAGGGGAAAGTGTGTCCACGTACCCTCGTAGACCGAAAGTGGAAGTGTTAGGACAACGCGGTTGATGTAGTCGTACGTTTTCATGGCCCGACCGATCAAGCATCGAACGCACGACACCTCCGAGTTCTTGCACACGTTCAGCTCGATGACGTCCCTCGAACTCCGATCCAGCCGAGTGTCGAGGGAGATTTCCGTCAGCACGACGGCGTGGTGACAATGATGATGTTCTACCGGCGCAGGGCTTCGCCTAAGCACCGCTACGATATTATCGAGGTGGATTATGGCGGAGGGGGGCACCGCACACGGCTAAGAGATCAATGATCAATTGTTGTGTCTAGAGGTGCCCCCCTGCCCTCGTATATAAAGGTTCAAGGGGGAGGGCCGGCCGGCTAGGAGGAGGGCGCACCAAGGGGAGTCCTACTCCCTCCTTTCCTTGTCCAAGTAGGAGAGGGGGAAGGAAGAGAGAGAGGGGAGGAAGGAAAGGGGGGCGCCGCCCCCCTCCTTGTCCAATTCAGACTAGAGGGAGAGGGGGCGGGTGGCCTGCCCTGGCCGCCCCTCCTCTTCTCCACTTTGGGCCCAAGTGGCCCATTAGCCCCCCGGGGGGGGGGGGTTCCGGTAACCCCCGGTACTCCGGCATATATCCGATAACCCCCGAAACCATTCCGGTGTCCGAATATAGTTGTCCAATATACCAATCTTCATGTCTCGATCATTTCGAGACTCCTCGTTATGTCCGTGATCACATCCGGGAGTCCGAACTACCTTCGGTTCATCAAAATACATAAACTCATAATATAACCGTCATCTAACTTTAAGCGTGCGGACCCTACGGGTTCGAGAACAATGTAGACATGACCGAAACACGTTTCTGGTCAATAACCAATAGCAGAACCTGGATGCTCATATTGGCTCCCACATATTCTACGAAGATCTTTATCGGTCAAACCGCATAACAACAGACGTTGTTCCCTTTGTCATCGGTATGTTACTTGCCCGAGATTTGATCATCGGTATCTCAATACCTAGTTCAATCTCGTTACCAGCAAGTCTCTTTACTCGCTATGTAATACATCATCTCGGAACTAACTCATTATTCACATTGCTTGCAAGGCTTATAGTGATGTGTATTACCGAGAGGGCCCAGAGATACCTCTCCGACAATCAGAGTGACAAATCCTAATCTCGAAATACGCCAACCCAACAAGTACCTTCGGAGACACCTGTAGAGCACCTTTATAATCACCCAGTTATGTTGTGACATTTGGTGGCACACAAAGTGTTCCTCCGGTAAATGGGAGTTGCATAATCTCATAGTCACAGGAACATGTATAAGTCATGAAGAAAGCAGTAGCAACATACTAAACGATCAAGTGCTAAGCTAACGGAATGGGTCAAGTCAATCACATAATTCTCTCAATGATGTGATCCCGTTAATCAAATGACAACTCTTTTGTCCATGGCTAGGAAACATAACCATCTTTGATAAACGAGCTAGTCAAGTAGAGGCACACTAGTGACACTCAGTTTGTCTATGTATTCACACATGTATCATGTTTCCAGTTAATACAATTCTAGCATGAATAATAAACATTTATCATGATGTAAGGAAATAAATAATAACTTTATTATTGCCTCTAGGGCATATTTGCTTCAGTCTCCCACTTGCACTAGAGTCAATAATCTAGATTACATAGTAATGATTCTAACACCCATGGAGCCTTGGTGCTGTCATGTTTTGCTCATGGAAGAGGCTTAGTCAACGGGTCCACAACATTCAGATCCGTATGTATCTTGCAAATCTCTATGTCTCCCACCTGGACTTGGTCCCGAATGGAATTGAAGCGTCTCTTGATGTGCTTGGTCTTCTTGTGATATCTGGATTCCTTTACCAAGGTAATTGCACCAGTATTGTCACAGAAGATTTTCATTGGACCCGATGCACTAGGTATGGCAGCTAGATCGGGTATGAGCTCCTTCATCCATACTCCTTCATTTGCTGCTTCTGAAGTAGCTATGTACTCCGTTTCACTTGTAGATCACGCCACGACACTTTGTTTATAACTGCACCAACTGACAGCTCCACCGTTCGATACGTATTCGGTTTGTGATTTAGAATCGTCCGGATCAGTGTCAAAGCTTGCATCGACGTAACCAATTACGACTAGCTCTTTGTCACCTCCATAAACGAGAAACATATCCTTAGTCCTTTTTAGGTATTTCAGGATATTCTTGACCACTGTCTAGTGATCCACTCCTGGATTACTTTGGTACCTCCCTGCTAAACTTATTGCTAAGCATACATCAGGTCTGGTACACAACATTGCATACATGATAGAGCCTATGGCTGAAGCATAGGAAACATCTTTCATTTTCTCTCTATCTTCTGCTGTAGTCGGGCATTGAGTCTGACTCAACTTCACACCTTGTATTACAGGCAAGAACCCTTTCTTTGCTTGATCCATTTTGAACTTTTTCAAAACTTTATCAAGGTATGTACTCTGTGAAAGTCCCATTAAGCATCCTGATCTATCTCTATAGATCTTGATGCCCAATATGTAAGCAGCTTCACCGAGGTCTTTCATTGAAAAACTTTTATTCAAGTATCCTTTTATGCTATCCAGATATTCTATATCATTTCCAATCAATAATATGTCGTCTACATATAATATTAGAAATGCTACATAGCTCCCACTCACTTTCTTGTAAATACAGGCTTCTCCAAAAGTCTGTATAAAACAATATGCTTTGATTACACTATCAAAGCATTTATTCCAACTTCGAGAGGCTTGCACCAGTCCATAAATGGATCGCTGGAGCTTGCACACTTTGTTAGCATCCGTTGGATCGACAAAACCTTCTGGTTGCATCATATACAACTCTTCTTCCAGAAATCCATTCAAGAATGCAGTTTTGACATCCATTTGCCAAACTTCATAATTATAAAATGCGGCAATTGCTAACATGATTTGGACAGACTTAAGCATTGCTACGGGTGAGAAAGTCTCATCGTAGTCAACCCCTTGAACTTGTCGAAAACCTTTCGCAACAAGTCGAGCTTTGTAGACGGTAACATTACCATCAGCGTCAGTCTTCTTCTTGAAGATCCATTTATTCTCAATGGCCTGCCAATCATTGAGCAGGTCAACCAAAGTCCACACTTTGTTCTCATACATGGATCCCATCTCAGATTTCATGGCCTCAAGCCATTTTGCGGAATATGGGCTCATCATTGCTTCCTCATAGTTCATAGGCTCGCCATGGTCAAGTAACATGACCTCCATAATAGGATTGCCGTACCACTCTGGTGCGGATCTTACTCTGGTTGACCTACGAGGTTCGATAGTAACTTGATCTGAAGTTTCATGATCAATATCATTAGCTTCCTCACTAATTGGTGTAGTCGTCACAGGAACTGGTTTCTGTGATGAAATATTTTCCAATAAGGGAGCAGGTACAGTTACCTCATCAAGTTCTACTTTCCTCCCACTCACTTCTTTCGAGAGAAACTCCTTCTTTAGAAAGGATCCATTCTTAGCAACGAATGTCTTGCCTTCGGATCTGTGATAGAAGGTGTACCCAACAGTCTCCTTTGGGTATCCTATGAAGACACATTTCTCCGATTTGGGTTCGAGCTTATCAGGTTGAAGCTTTTTCACATAAGCACCGCAACGCCAAACTTTAAGAAACGACAACTTTGGTTTCTTGCCAAACCATAGTTCATAAGGCGTCGTCTCAACGGATTTTGATGGTGCCCTAATTAACGTGAATGCGGCCGTCTCTAAAGCATAACCCCAAAACGATAGCGGTAAATCAGTAAGAGACATCATAGATCGCACCATATCTAGTAAAGTGCGATTACGACGTTTGGACACACCATTACGTTGTGGTGTTCTGGGTGGCGTGAGTTGCGAAACTATTCCGCATTGTTTCAAATGTAAACCAAACTCATAACTCAAATATTCTCCTCCACGATCAGATCGTAGAAACTTTATTTTCTTGTTACGATGATTTTCAACTTCACTTTGAAATTCTTTGAACTTTTCAAATGTTTCGGACTTATGTTTCATTAAGTAGATATACCCATATCTGCTTAAGTCATCTGTGGAGGTGAGAAAATAACGATACCCGCCGCGAGCTTCAATATTCATTGGACCACATACATCAGTATGTATGATTTCCAACAAATCAGTTGCTCGCTCCATAGTTCCGGAGAACGGCGTTTTAGTCATCTTGCCCATGAGGCATGGTTCGCAAGTACCAAGTGATACATAATCAAGTGATTCCAAAAGTCCATCAGTATGGAGTTTCTTCATGCACTTTACACCAATATGACCTAAACGGCAGTGCCACAAATAAGTTGCACTATCATTATCAACTCTGCATCCTTTGGTTTCAACATTATGAATATGTGTATCACTACTATCGAGATTCATCAAAAATAGACCACTCTTTAAGGGTGCATGACCATAAAAGATATTACTCATATAAATACAACAACCATTATTCTCAGATTTAAATGAATAACCGTCTCGCATCAAACAAGATCCAGATATAATGTTCATGCTCAACGCTGGCACCAAATAACAATTATTTAGGTCTAAAACTAATCCCGAAGGTAGATGTAGAGGTAGCATGCCGACGGCAATCACATCAACTTTGGAACCATTTCCCACGCACATCATCACCTCGTCCTTAGCCAGTGTCCGCTTAACCCGTAGTCCCTGTTTTGAGTTGCAAATATTAGCAACAGAACCAGTATCAAATACCCAGGTGCTACTGCAAGATCTGGTAAGGTACACATCAATAACATGTATATCACATATACCTTTGTTCACCTTGCCATCCTTTCTTATCCGCCAAATACTTGGGGCAGTTTCGCTTCCAGTGACCAGTCTGTTTGCAGTAGAAGCACTCAGTCTCAGGCTTAGGTCCAGACTTGGGTTTCTTCTCTTGAGCAGCAACTTGTTTGCCGTTCTTTTTGAAGTCCCCCTTCTTCTTCCCTTTACCCTTTTTCTTGAAACTGGTGGTCTTATTGACCATCAACACTTGATGCTCCTTCTTGATTTCTACCTCCGCAGCCTTTATCATTGCGAAGAGCTCGGGAATAGTCTTGTTCATCCCTTTCATATTATAGTTCATCACAAAGCTCTTGTAGCTTGGTGGCAGTGATTGAAGAATTTTGTCAATGACACTATCATCAGGAAGATTAACTCCCAGTTGAATCAAGTGATTATTATACCTAGACATTTTGAGTATATGTTCACTGACAGAACTATTCTCTTCCATCTTGCAGCTATAGAACTTATTGGAGACTTCATATCTCTCAATCCGGGCATCTGCTTGAAATATTAACTTCAACTCCTGGAACATCTCATATGCTCCATGACGTTCAAAACGTCGTTGAAGTCCCGGTTCTAAGCCGTAAAGCATGGCACACTGAACTATCGAGTAGTCATCAGCTTTGCTCTGCCAAACGTTCACAACATCCGCAGTTGCATCTGCAGCTGGCCTGGCACCCAGCGGTGCTTCCAGGATGTAATTCTTCTGCGCAGCAATGAGGATAATCCTCAAGTTACGGACCCAGTCCGTGTAATTGCTACAATCATCTTTCAACTTCGCTTTCTCTAGGAACACATTAAAATTCAATGGAACAACAACACGAGCCATCTATCTACAATCAACATAGAATGCAAAATACTATCAGGTACTAAGTTCATGATAAATTTAAGTTCAATTAATCATATTACTTAAGAACTCCCACTTAGATAGACATCCCTCTAATCATCTAAGTGATCACATGATCCAAATCAACTAAACCATAACCGATCATCACGTGAAATGGAGTAGTTTTCAATGGTGAACATCATTATGTTGATCATATCTACTATATGATTCACGCTCGACCTTTCGGTCTCAGTGTTTCGAGGCCATATCTGCATATGCTAGGCTCGTCAAGTTTAACCTGAGTATTCTGCGTGTGCAAAACTGGCTTGCACCCGTTGTAGATGGACGTAGAGCTTATCACACCCGATCATCACGTGGTGTCTGGGCACGATGAACTTTGGCAACGGTGCATACTCAGGGAGAACACTTTTTATCTTGAAATTTAGTGAGAGATCATCTTATAATGCTACCGTCAAACAAGGCAAGATAAGATGCATAAAGGATAAACATCACATGCAATCAATATAAGTGATATGATATGGCCATCATCATCTTGTGCTTGTGATCTCCATCTTTGAAGCACCGTCATGATCACCATCGTCACGGGCGCGACACCTTGATCTCCATCGTAGCATCGTTGTCATTTCGCCACCTATTGCTTCTACGACTATCGCTACTGCTTAGTGATAAAGTAAAGCAATTACAGTGCGATTGCATTGCATACAATAAAGCGACAACCATATGGCTCCTGCCAGTTGCCGATAACTCGGTTACAAAACATGATCATCTCATACAATAAAATATAACATCACATCTTGACCATATCACATCACAACATGCCCTGCAAAAACAAGTTAGACGTCCTCTACTTTGTTGTTGCAAGTTTTATGTGGCTGCTACGGGCTGAGCAAGAACCGTTCTTACCTACGCATCAAAACCACAATGATAGTTCGTCAAGTTAGTGTTGTTTTAACCTTCTCAAGGATCGGGCATAGCCGCACTCGGTTCAACTAAAGTTGGAGAAACTGACACCCGCCAGCCACCTATGTGCAAAGCACGTCGGTAGAACCAGTCTCGCGTAAGCGTACGCGTAATGTCGGTTCGGGCCGCTTCATCCAACAATACCACCGAACCAAAGTATGACATGCTGGTAAGCAGTATGACTTGTATCACCCACAACTCACTTGTGTTCTACTCGTGCATATAACATCAACGCACAAAACCTAGGCTCGGATGCCACTACTGGGGAACGTAGTAATTTCAAAAAATTTCCTACGCACACGTAAGATCATGGTGATGCATAGCAACGAGAGGGGAGAGTGTGTCCACGTACCCTCATAGACCGAAAGCGGAAGCGTTAGCACAACGCGGTTGATGTAGTCGTACGTCTTCACGGCCCGACCAATGAAGCACCGAACGCGCGGCACCTCCGAGTTCTTGCACAGGTTCAGCTCAATGACGTCCCTCAAACTCCGATCCATCCGAGTGTCGAGGGAGAGTTCCGTCAGCACGACGGTGTGGTGACAATGATGATGTTCTACCGACGCAGGGCTTCGCCTAAGCACCGCTACGATATTTACGAGGTGGATTATGGTGGAGGGGGGCACCGCACACAGCTAAGAGATCAATGATCAATTGTTGTGTCTAGAGGTGCCACCCTGCCCCCGTATATAAAGGTTCAAGGGGGAGGGGCGGCCGGCCAGGAGGAGGGCGCGCCAAGGGGAGTCCTACTCCCACCGGGAGTAGGACTCCCTTCTTTCCTTGTCCAAGTAGGAGAGGGGAAGGAAGGGAGAGAGGGGAGGAAGGAAAGGGGGGCGCCGCCCCCTCCTTGTCCAATTCGGACTAGAGGGGGAGGGGGCGCGCGGCCTGCCCTGGCCGACCCTCCTCTTCTCCACTTTGGGCCCAAGTGGCCCATTACCCCCTCGGGGAGTTCCCGTAACCCCCCGGTACTCCGGTATATATCCGATAACCCCCGAAACCATTCCGGTGTGCGAATATAGTCGTCCAATATACCAATCTTCATGTCTCGACCATTTCGAGACTCCTCGTTATGCCCGTGATCACATCCGGGACTCCGAACCACCTTCGGTTCATCAAAATACAAAAACTCATAATATAACCGTCATCTAACTTTAAGCGTGCGGACCCTACGGGTTCTACAACAATGTAGACACGACCGAAACACGTTTCTGATCAATAACCAATAGTAGAACCTGGATGCTCATATTGGCTCCCACATATTCTACGAAGATCTTTATCGGTCAAACCGCATAACAACATACGTTGTTCCCTTTGTCATCGGTATGTTACTTGCCCGAGATTCGATCGTCGGTATCTCAATACCTAGTTCAATCTCGTTACCGGCAAGTCTCGTTAATCGTTATGTAATACATCATCTCGCAACTAACTCATTAGTCACATTGCTTGCAAGGCTTATAGTGATGTGTATTACCGAGAGGGCCCAGAGATACCTCTCCAACAATCAGAGTGACAAATCCTAATCTCGAAATACGCCAACCCAACAAGTACCTTTGGAGACACCTGTAGAGCACCTTTATAATCACCCAGTTATGCTGTGAGTTTGGTGGCACACAAAGTGTTCCTCCTATAAATGGGAGTTGCATAATCTCATAGTCACAGGAACATGCATAAGTCATGAAGAAAGCAGTAACAACATACTAAACGATCAAGTGCTAAGCTAACAGAATGGGTCAAGTCAATCACATAATTCTCTAAATGATGTGATCCCGTTAATCAAATGACAACTCTTTTGTCCATGGCTAGCAAACATAACCATCTTTGATAAACGAGCTAGTCAAGTAGAGGCATACTAGTGACACTCAGTTTGTCTATGTATTCACACATGTATCATGTTTCCGGTTAATACAATTCTAGCATGAATAATAAACATTTATCATGATGTAAGGAAATAAATAATAACTTTATTATTGCCTCTAGGGCATATTTCCTTCAGTAGCTCCCCTAACCTAGTTCCTTCGCCTATATATATACTCTTATACCCTGAAAACACCCAGGAGAGCCACCAAACCACTTTTCCACCGCCGCAACCTTCTATACCCGTGAGATCCCATCTAGGGACTTTTTCCCGTGTCCTGCCGGAGGGCGATTCGAGCATGGAGGGCTTCTACATCAACACCATTACCTCTCCAATGAAGCGCGAGTAGTTTACCACAGACCTATGTGTCCATAGTTATTAGCTAGATGGCTTCTTCTCTTTCTTTGATTCTCAATACCATGTTCTCCTTGATGTTCTTGGAGATCTATTCGATGTAATATTCTTTTGCGGTGTGTTTGCCGAGATCCGATGAATTGTGGATTTATGATCAGATTATCTAGGAATATTATTTGGTTCTTCTCTGAATTCTTATATGCATGATTTGATATCTTCGCAAGTCTCTTCGAATTATCGGTTTAGTTTGGCCTACTAGATTGATCTTTCTTGCAATGGGAGAAGTGCTTAGCTTTGGGTTCAATCTTGCGGTGTCCTTTCCCAGTGATAGTAGGGGCAGCAAGGGACGTATTGTATTGTTGCCATCGAGGATAAAAAGATGGGGTTTTCATCATATTGCTTGAGTTAAGTCCTCTACATCATGTCATCTTACTTAATCGTTACTCCATTCTTTATGAACTTAATACTCTAGATGGATGCCGGATAGCGGTTGATTTGTGGAGTAATAGTAGTAGATGCAGGCAGGACTCGATCTACTTGACACGGACGTGATGCCTATGTTCATGATTATTGCCTTAGATATCGTCATAACTATGTGCTTTTCTATCAATTGCTCGGCAGTAATTTGTTCACCCACTGTAATATTTGCTATCTTGAGAGAAGCCACTAGTGAAACCTATGGCCCCCGGGTCTCTTTTACATATTATTGAACCTCATTTACGTCTTGCTAGTTTCCGATCTATTATTTTGCAATCTTCTACTTTTTGATCTATAAACCAAAAATACCAAAAATATTAATTTACCGTTTATCTATCTCTATCAGACCTCACTTTTGTAAGTGACCGTGAAGGGATTGACAACCCCTTTATCCCGTTGGGTGCAAGTTATTGATTGTTTGTGTAGGTATTCGACGACTTGTGCGCTGTCTCCTACTGGATTCATACCTTGGTTCTCAAAACTGAGGGAAATAGTTACGCTACTTTGCTGCGTCACCCTTTCCTCTTCAAGGGAATACCAACGCAAGCTCAAGAGGTAGCAAGAAGGATTTCTGGCGCCGTTGCCAGGGACATCTACGTCAAATCAAGCCATACCAAGTACCCATCATAAACTCTTCTCCCTTGCATTACATTATTCGCCATCCGCCTCTCATTTTCCTCTCCCGCCACTTTTAAAATGATTTTCAAAAACCTTTGCCTTTTCTTCGCCCCTCTTCCATTCGTCTCTTTTCGCTTGCTTCTTGTGTGCTTGTGTGTTGGATTGTTTGCTTTATCACGATGGCTCAAGATAATACCAAATTGTGTGACTTTTCCAATACCAACAACAATTATTTTATTAGCACTCCGATTGCTCCTACTACTAATGCTGGATCTTGTGAAATCAATGCCACTTTGCTGAATCTTGTTATGAAAGATCAATTTTCTGGCCTTCCTAGTAAAGATGCCGCATCCCATCTAAACAATTTCGTTGAGTTGTGCGATATGCAAAAGAAGAAAGATGTGGATAACGATATTGTTAAATTAAAGCTATTTCCATTTTCACTTAGAGATCGTGCTAAAACTTGGTTCTCATCTTTGCCTAAAAATAGCATTGATTCATGGAATAAGTGTAAAGATGCTTTCATCTCTAAGTATTTTCCTCCCACTAAGATCATCTCCCTTAGGAACGATATTATGAATTTTAAGCAACTTGATCATGAGCATGTTGCACAATGTTGGGAGAGGATGAAATTGATAATACGTAATTGCCCTACACATGGTTTGAATTTGTGGATGATTACACAAAAAAATTATGCCGGATTGAATTTTGCTTCTAGAAATCTTTTACATTCAGCGCGGGAGACACTTTTATGGAAATAACTTTAGGAGAAGCTACTAAGCTCCTAGATAATATTATGGTTAATTATTCTCCATGGCACACCGAAAGATCCAGTAGTAAAAAGGTTCATGCGAATGAAGAGATTAATGTTTTGAGTGGAAAGATGGATGAACTTATGAAATTATTTGCTAATAAAAGTGTTTCCTCTGATCCTAATGATATCCTTTGTCCACTTTGATTGAGAATAATAATGAATCTATGGATGTGAATTTTGCTGGTAGGAACAATTTTGGTAACAACGCGTATAGAGGCAATTTTAATCCTAGGCCGTTTCCTAGTAATTCCTCTAATAATTATGGTAATTCCTACAACAACTCTTATGGAAATTTTAATAAGATGCCCTCTGATTTTGAGAATAGTGTTAAAGGATTTATGAGTTCGCAAAATAATTTCAATGCTTTGATTGAAGAAAAATTGCTTAAGATTGATGATTTGGCTAGGAACATGGATATAATTTCTCTTGATGTTGATTCTTTGAAACTTAGTTCTATCCCACCTAAGCATGATATCAATGAGTCTCTCAAGGCCATGATAATTTCCATTGATGAGTGCAAAGAAAGAACCGCTAAGATGCGTGCTAAAAAAGATTGGTTTGTAAAAGCGTGTTCTTATAGCTTTCATGATAATAATGATACCTGCCGCGAGCTTCAATATTCATTGGACCACATACATCAGTATATATGATTTCCAACAAATCAGTTGCTCGCTCCATAGTTCCTGAGAACGGCGTTTTAGTCATCTTGCCCATGAGGCATGGTTCGCAAGTACCAAGTGATTCATAATCAAGTGATTCCAAAAGTCCATCAGTATGGAGTTTCTTCATGCACTTTACACCAATATGACCTAAACGGCAGTGCCACAAATAAGTTGCACTATCATTATCAACTCTGCATCTTTTGGTTTCAACATTATGAACATGTGTATCACTACTATCGATATTCATCAAAAATAGACCACTCTTTAAGGGTCCATGACCATAAAAGATATTACTCATATAAATAGAACAACCATTATTCTCAGATTTAAATGAATAACCATCTCACATCAAACAAGATCCAGATATTGAAGGAAATATGCCCTAGAGGCAATAGTAAAGTTATTATTTATTTCCTTATAATCATGATAAATGTTTATTATTCATGCTAGAATTGTATTTACCGGAAACATAATACATGTGTGAATACATAGACAAACAAAGTGTCACTAGTATGCCTCTACTTGACTAGCTCGTTAATCAAAGATGGTTATGTTTCCTAACCATGAACAATGAGTTGTTATTTGATTAACGAGGTCACATCATTAGTAGAATGATCTGATTGACATGACCCATTCCATTAGCTTAGCACCCGATCGTTTAGTATGTTGCTATTGCTTTCTTCATGACTTATACATGTTCCTATGACTATGAGATTATGCAACTCCCGTTTACCGGAGGAACACTTTGGGTACTACCAAACGTCACAACGTAACTGGGTGATTATAAAGGAGTACTACAGGTGTCTCCAATGGTCGATGTTGGGTTGGCGTATTTCGAGATTAGGATTTGTCACTCCGATTGTCGGAGAGGTATCTCTGGGCCCTCTCGGTAATACACATCACATAAGCCTTGCAAGCATTACAACTAATATGTTAGTTGTGAGATGATGTATTACGGAACGAGTAAAGAGACTTGCCGGTAACGAGATTGAACTAGGTATTGGATACCTACGATCGAATCTCGGGCAAGTAACATACCGATGACAAAGGGAACAACGTATGTTGTTATGCGGTCTGACCGATAAAGATCTTCGTAGAATATGTAGGATCCAATATGGGCATCCAGGTCCCGCTATTGGTTATTGACCGGAGACGTGTCTCGGTCATGTCTACATTGTTCTCGAACCCGTAGGGTCCGCACGCTTAAGGTTACGATGACAGTTATATTATGAGTTTATGCATTTTGATGTACCGAAGGTTGTTCGGAGTCCCGGATGTGATCACGGACATGATGAGGAGTCTCGAAATGGTCGAGACGTAAAGATTGATATATTGGAAGCCTATATTTGGATATCAGAAGTGTTCCGGGTGAAATCGGGATTTTACCGGAATACCGGGAGGGTTACCGGAACCCCCCGGGAGCTATTTGGGCCATAGTGGGCCTTAGTGGAAAAGAGAAGGGGCTGCCCTAGTTGGGCTGCGCGCCCCCCTTCCCCTAGTCCTATTAGGACTAGGACAGGTGGCCGGCCCCCTCCTCCTCTTTTCCCCTCCGAGGAATCCTAGTTGGACTAGGATTGGAGGGGGAATCCTACTCCCAGAGGGAGTAGGACTCTCCTGCGCCTCCCCCCCTTGGCCGGCCAGCCTCCCCTCCTCTCCTCCTTTATATACGGAGGCAGGGGCACCTCTAAACACACAAGTTGACACAAGTTGATCCACGTGATCGATTCCTTAGCCGTGTGCGGTGCCCCCTGCCACCATATTCCTCGATAATACTGTAGCGGAGTTTAGGCGAAGCCCTGCTGCTGTAGTTCATCAAGATCGTCACCACGCCGTCGTGCTGACGAAACTCTTCCCCGACACTTTGCTGGATCGGAGTCCGGGGATCGTCATCGAGCTGAACGTGTGCTCGAACTCGGAGGTGCCGTAGTTTCGGTGCTTGATCGGTTGGATCGTGAAGACGTACGACTACTTCCTCTACGTCGTGTCATTGCTTCCGCAGTCGGTCTGCGTTGGGTACGTAGACAACACTCTCCTCTCGTTGCTATGCATCACATGATCCTGTGTGCGCGTAGGAATTTTTTTGAAATTACTACGAAACCCAACAGTGGTACCAGAGTGAATAATACACCAGTAAGAAAATCTCATCGTATTCCATATTGCAGGAAACATAATACATGTGTGAATACATAGACAAACAGAGTGTCACTAGTATGCCTCTACTTGACTAGCTCGTTAATCAAAGATGGTTATGTTTCCTGACCATGAACAATGAGTTGTTATTTGATTAACGAGGTCACATCATTAGTTAAATGATCTGATTGACAAGACCCATTCCATTAGCTTAGCACCTGATCGTTTAGTATGTTGCTATTGCTTTCTTCATGACTTATACATGTTCCTATGACTATGAGATTATGCAACTCCCGTTTGCCGGAGGAACACTTTGGGTGCTACCAAACGTCACAACGTAACTGGGTGATTATAAAGGAGCATTACAGGTGTCTCCAAAGGTAGATGTTGGGTTGGCGTATTTCGAGATTAGGATTTGTCACTCCGATTGTCGGAGAGGTATCTCTGGGCCCTCTCGGTAATACACATCACATAAGCCTTGCAAGCATTTCAACTAATATGTTAGTTGTGAGATGATGTATTACGGAACGAGTAAAGAGACTTGCCGGTAACGAGATTGAACTAGGTATTGGATACCGACGATCGAATCTCGGGCAAGTAACATACCGATGACAAAGGGAACAACGTATGTTGTTATGCGGTCTGACCGATAAAGATCTTCGTAGAATATGTAGGAACCAATATGGGCATCCAGGTCCCGCTATTGGTTATTGACCAGAGACATGTCTCGGTCATGTCTACATTGTTCTCGAACCCGTAGGGTCCGCACGCTTAAGGTTACGATGACAGTTATATTATGAGTTTATGCATTTTTGATGTACCGAAGGTTGTTCGGAGTCCCGGATATGATCACGGACATGACGAGGAGTCTCGAAATGGTCGAGACGTAAAGATTGATATATTGGAAGCCTATGTTTGGACATCGGAAGTGTTCCGGGTGAAATCGGGATTTTACCGGGTTACCGGGAGGTTACCGGAACCCCCCGGGAACCATATGGGCCTTCATGGGCCTTAGTGGAAAGGTGAAAGGGCTGCCCACCAGGGCTGCGCGCCTCCCCCCTTCCCCTAGTCCTATTAGGACTAGGAGAGGTGGCCGGCCACCCTTCTCCCTCTTTCCCCCTTGGGAATCCTAGTTGGAATAGGATTGGGGGGGAAGTCCTACTCCCGGTAGGAGTAGGACTCCTCCTGCGCCTCTCCCTCTTGGCCGGCGCACCCTCCCCCCTTGGCTCCTTTATATACGGAGGCAGGGGCACCTCTAAACACACAAGTTGACACAAGTTGATCCACGTGATCGATTCCTTAGCCGTGTGCGGTGCCCCCTGCCACCATATTCCTCGATAATACTGTAGCGGAGTTTAGGCGAAGCCCTGCTGCTGTAGTTCATCAAGATCGTCACCATGCCGTCGTGCTGACGAAACTCTTCCCCGACACTTTGCTGGATCGGAGTCCGGGGATCGTCATCGAGCTGAACGTGTGCTCGAACTCGGAGGTGCCGTAGTTTCGGTGCTTGATCGGTTGGATCGAGAAGACGTACGACTACTTCCTCTACGTCGTGTCATCGCTTCCGCAGTCGGTCTGCGTTGGGTACGTAGACAATACTCTCCCCTCGTTGCTATGCATCACATGATCTTGCGTGTGCGTAGGAATTTTTTTGAAATTACTACGAAACCCAACAGTGGCATCCGAGCCTAGGTTATTGATGTTGATGTTATATGCACGAGTAGAACACAAGTGAGTTGTGGACGATACAAGTCATACTGCCTACCAGCATGTCATATTTTGGTTCGGCGGTATTGTTGGACGAGACGACCCAGACCAACCTTACGCGTACGCTTACGCGAGACCGGTTCCCTCGACGTGCTTTGCACAGAGATGGCTTGCGGGCGACTGTCTCTCCAACTTTAGTTGAACCAAGTATGGCTACACCCGGTCCTTGCGAAGGTTAAAACGGAGTCTATTTGACAAACTATCGTTGTGGTTTTGATGCGTAGGTGAGATTGGTTCTTACTTAAGCCCGTAGCAGCCACGTAAAACAAGCAACAACAAAGTAGAGGACGTCTAACTTGTTTTTGCAGGGCATGTTGTGATGTGATATGGTCAAAGCATGATGCTGAATTTTATTGTATGAGATGATCATGTTTTGTAACCGAGTTATCGGCAACTGGCAGGAGCCATATGGTTGTCGCTTTATTGTATGCAATGCAATCGCGATGTAATGCTTTACTTTATTACTAAACGGTAGTGATAGTCGTGGAAGCATAAGATTGGCGAGACGACAACGATGCTACGATGGATATCAAGGTGTCGCGCCGGTGACGATGGTGATCATGACGGTGCTTCGGAGATGGAGATCACAAGCACAAGATGATGATGACCATATCATATCACTTATATTGATTGCATGTGATGTTTATCTTTTTATGCATCTTATCTTGCTTTGATTGACGGTAGCATTATAAGATGATCTCTCACTAAATTATCAAGAAGTGTTCTCCCTGAGTATGCACCGTTGCCAAAGTTCGTCGTGCCCAGACACCAAGTGATGATCGGGTGTGATAAGCTCTACGTCCATCTACAACGGGTGCAAGCCAGTTTTGCACACGCAGAATACTCAGGTTAAACTTGACGAGCCTAGCATATGCAGATATGGCCTCGGAACACGGAGACCGAAAGGTCGAGCGTGAATCATATAGTAGATATGATCAACATAAACGATGTTCACCATTGAAAACTACTCCATCTCACGTGATGATCGGTCATGGTTTAGTTGATTTGGATCACGTAATCACTTAGAGGATTAGAGGGATGTCTATCTAAGTGGGAGTTCTTAAATAATATGATTAATTGAACTTAAATTTATCATGAACTTAGTACCTGATAGTATCTTGCTTGTTTATGTTGATTGTAGATAGATGGCTCGTGCTGTTGTTCCGTTGAATTTTAATGCATTCCTTGAGAAAGCAAAGTTGAAAGATGATGGTAGCAATTACACGGACTGGGTCCGTAACTTGAGGATTATCCTCATTGCTGCATAGAAAAATTACGTCCTGGAAGCACCGCTGGGTGCCAGGCCTGCTGCTGGAGCAACACCAGATGTTATGAATGTCTGGCAGAGCAAAGCTGATGACTACTCGATAGTTCAGTGTGCCATGCTTTACGGCTTAGAATCGGGACTTCAACGACGTTTTGAACGTCATGGAGCATATGAGATGTTCCAGGAGTTGAAGTTAATATTTCAAGCAAATGCCCGAATTGAGAGATATGAAGTCTCCAATAAGTTCTATAGCTGCAAGATGGAGGAGAACAGTTCTGTCAGTGAGCATATACTCAAAATGTCTGGGTATAATAATCACTTGATTCAATTGGGAGTTAATCTTCCGGATGATTGCGTCATTGACAGAATTCTCCAATCACTGCCACCAAGCTACAAGAGCTTCGTGATGAACTATAATATGCAAGGGATGAACAAGACTATTCCCGAGCTCTTCGCAATGCTGAAAGCCGCGGAGGTAGAAATCAAGAAGGAGCATCAAGTGTTGATGGTTAACAAGACCACTAGTTTCAAGAAAAAGGGCAAAGGGAAGAAAAAGGGGAACTTCAAGAAGAACGGCCAGCAAGTTGCTGCTCAAGAGAAGAAACCCAAGTCTGGACCTAAGCCTGAAACTGAGTGCTTCTACGGCAAGCAGACTGGTCACTGGAAGCGGAACTGCCCCAAGTATTTGGCGGATAAGAAGGATGGCAAGGTGAACAAAGGTATATGTGATATACATGTTATTGATGTGTACCTTACTAGAGCTCGCAGTAGCACCTGGGTATTTGATACTGGTTCTGTTGCTAATATTTGCAACTCGAAACAGGGACTACGGAATAAGCGGGCACTGGCAAAGGACGAGGTGACGATGCGCGTGGGAAACGGTTCCAAAGTCGATGTGATCGCAGTCGGCACGCTACCTCTACATCTACCTTCGGGATTAATATTAGACCTAAATAATTGTTATTTGGTGCCAGCGTTGAGCATGAACATTATATCTGGATCTTGCTTAATGCGAGACGGTTATTCATTTAAATCAGAGAATAATGGTTGTTCTATTTATATGAGTAATATCTTTTATGGTCATGCACCCTTGAAGAGTGGTTTATTCTTATTGAATCTCGATAGTAGTAATACACATATTCATAATATTGAAGCCAAAAGATGCAGAGTTGATAATGAAAGTGCAACTTATTTGTGGCACTGTCGTTTAGGTCATATCGGTGTAAAGCGCATGAAGAAACTCCATGCTGATGGACTTTTGGAACCACTTGATTATGAATCACTTGGTACTTGCGAACCGTGCCTCATGGGCAAGATGACTAAAACACCGTTCTCCGGTACTGTGGAGAGAGCAACAGATTTGTTGGAAATCATACATACCGATGTATGTGGCCCGATGAATATTGAGGCTCGTGGCGGATATCGTTATTTTCTCACCTTCACAGATGATTTAAGCAGATATGGGTATATCTACTTAATGAAACATAAGTCTGAAACATTTGAAAAGTTCAAAGAATTTCAGAGTGAAGTTGAAAATCATCGTAACAAGAAAATAAAGTTTCTACGATCTGATCGTGGAGGAGAATATTTGAGTTACGAGTTTGGTGTACATTTGAAAAACTGTGGAATAGTTTCGCAACTCACGCCACCCGGAACACCACAGCGTAATGGTGTGTCCGAACGTCGTAATCGTACTTTACTAGATATGGTGCGATCTATGATGTCTCTTACTGATTTACCGCTATCTTTTTGGGGATATGCTTTATAGACGGCCGCATTCACGTTAAATAGGGCACCATCAAAATCCGTTGAGACGACGCCTTATGAACTGTGGTTTGGCAAGAAACCAAAGTTGTCGTTTCTTAAAGTTTGGGGCTGCGATGCTTATGTGAAAAAGCTTCAACCTGATAAGCTCGAACCCAAATCGGAGAAATGTGTCTTCATAGGATACCCAAAGGAAACTGTTGGGTACACCTTCTATCACAGATCCGAAGGCAAGACATTCATTGCTAAGAATGGATCATTTCTAGAGAAGGAGTTTCTCTCGAAAGAAGTGAGTGGGAGGAAAGTAGAACTTGACGAGGTAACTGTACCCGCTCCCTTACTGGAAAGTAGTTCATCACAGAAAACTGTTTCAGTGACACCTACACCAGTTAGTGAGGAAGCCAATGATAATAATCATGAAACTTCAGATCAAGATACTGCTGAACCTCGTAGATCAACCAGAGTAAGATCCGCACCAGAGTGGTACGGTAATCCTATTCTGGAGGTCATGCTACTAGATCATGATGAACCTACGAACTATGAAGAAGCGATGGTGAGCCCAGATTCCGCAAAGTGGCTTGAAGCCATGAAATCTGAGATGGGATCCATGTATGTGAACAAAGTATGGACTTTGGTTGACTTGCCCGATGATCGGCAAGCAATTGAGAATAAATGGATCTTTAAGAAGAAGACTGACGCTGATGGTAATGTTACTGTCTACAAAGCTCGACTTGTCGCAAAAGGTTTTCGGCAAGTTCAAGGGATTGCCTACGAGAAGACCTTCTCACCCGTAGCGATGCTTAAGTCCGTCCGAATCATGTTAGCAATTGCCGCATTTTATGATTATGAAATTTGGCAAATGGATGTCAAAACTGCATTCCTGAATGGATTTCTGGAAGAAGAGTTGTATATGATGCAACCAGAAGGTTTTGTCGATCCAAAGGGAGCTAACAAAGTGTGCAAGCTCCAGCGATCCATTTATGGACTGGTGCAAGCCTCTCGGAGTTGGAATAAACGTTTTGATAGTGTGATCAAAGCATTTGGTTTTATACAGACTTTCGGAGAAGCCTGTATTTACAAGAAAGTGAGTGGGAGCTCTGTAGCATTTCTGATATTATATGTGGATGACATATTACTGATTGGAAATGATATAGAATTTCTGGATAGCATAAAGGGATACTTGAATAAAAGTTTTTTCAATGAAAGACCTCGGTGAAGCTGCTTACATATTAGGCATTAAGATCTATAGAGATAGATCAAGACGCTTAATTGGACTTTCACAAAGCACATACCTTGACAAAATTTTGAAGAAGTTCAAAATGGATCAAGCGAAGAAAGGGTTCTTGCCTGTGTTACAAGGTGTGAAATTGAGTAAGACTCAATGCCCAACCACTGCAGAAGATAGAGAGAATATGAAAGATGTTCCCTATGCATCAGCCATAGGCTCTATCATGTATGCAATGCTGTGTACCAGACCTGATGTGTGCCTTGCTATAAGTTTAGCAGGGAGGTACCAAAGTAATCCAGGAATGGATCACTGGACAGCGGTCAAGAACATCCTGAAATACCTGAAAAGGACTAAGGATATGTTTCTCGTATATGGAAGTGACAAAGAGCTCATTGTAAAAGGTTACGTTGATGCAAGCTTTGACACTGATCCGGACGATTCTAAATCGCAAACCGGATACGTGTTTACATTAAACGGTGGAGCTGTCAGTTGGTGCAGTTCTAAACAAAGCGTCGTAGCGGGATCTACATGTGAAGCGGAATACATAGCTGCTTCGGAAGCAGCAAATGAAGGAGTCTGGATGAAGGAGTTCATATCCGATCTAGGTGTCATACCTAGTGCATCGGGTCCAATGAAAATCTTTTGTGACAATACTGGTGCAATTGCCTTGGCAAAGGAATCCAGATTTCACAAAAGGACCAAACACATCAAGAGACGCTTCAACTCCATTCGGGATCTAGTCCAGGTGGGAGACATAGAGATTTGCAAGATACATACAGATCTGAATGTTGCAGACCCGTTGACTAAGCCTCTTCCACGAGCAAAACATGATCAGCACCAAAGCTCCATGGGTGTTAGAATCATTACAGTGTAATCTAGATTATTGACTCTAGTGCAAGTGGGAGACTGAAGGAAATATGCCCTAGAGGCAATAATAAAGTTATTATTTATTTCCTTATAATCATGATAAATGTTTATTATTCATGCTAGAATTGTATTTACCGGAAACATAATACATGTGTGAATACATAGACAAACAAAGTGTCACTAGTATGCCTCTACTTGACTAGCTCGTTAATCAAAGATGGTTATGTTTCCTAACCATGAACAATGAGTTGTTATTTGATTAACGAGGTCACATCATTAGTAGAATGATCTGATTGACATGACCCATTCCATTAGCTTAGCACCCGATCGTTTAGTATGTTGCTATTGCTTTCTTCATGACTTATACATGTTCCTATGACTATGAGATTATGCAACTCCCGTTTACCGGAGGAACACTTTGGGTACTACCAAACGTCACAACGTAACTGGGTGATTATAAAGGAGTACTACAGGTGTCGTCGATGATGGGTTGGCGTATTTCGAGATTAGGATTTGTCACTCCGATTGTCGGAGAGGTATCTCTGGGCCCTCTCGGTAATACACATCACATAAGCCTTGCAAGCATTACAACTAATATGTTAGTTGTGAGATGATGTATTACGGAACGAGTAAAGAGACTTGCCGGTAACGAGATTGAACTAGGTATTGGATACCGATGATCGAATCTCGGGCAAGTAACATACCGATGACAAAGGGAACAACGTATGTTGTTATGCGGTCTGACCGATAAAGATCTTCGTAGAATATGTAGGATCCAATATGGGCATCCAGGTCCCGCTATTGGTTATTGACCGGAGACGTGTCTCGGTCATGTCTACATTGTTCTCGAACCCGTAGGGTCCGCACGCTTAAGGTTACGATGACAGTTATATTATGAGTTTATGCATTTTGATGTACCGAAGGTTGTTCGGAGTCCCGGATGTGATCACGGACATGACGAGGAGTCTCGAAATGGTCGAGACGTAAAGATTGATATATTGGAAGCCTATATTTGGATATCGGAAGTGTTCCGGGCGAAATCGGGATTTTACCGGAATACCGGGAGGGTTACCGGAACCCCCCGGGAGCTATTTGGGCCATAGTGGGCCTTAGTGGAAAAGAGAAGGGGCTGCCCTAGTTGGGCTGCGCGCCCCCCCTTCCCCTAGTCCTATTAGGACTAGGAGAGGTGGCCGGCCCCCTCCTCCTCTTTTCCCCTCTGAGGAATCCTAGTTGGACTAGGATTGGAGGGGGAATCCTACTCCCAGAGGGAGTAGGACTCTCCTGCGCCTCCCCCCCTTGGCCGGCCAGCCTCCCCTCCTCTCCTCCTTTATATACGGAGGCAGGGGCACCTCTAAACACACAAGTTGACACAAGTTGATCCACGTGATCGATTCCTTAGCCGTGTGCGGTGCCCCCTGCCACCATATTCCTCGATAATACTGTAGCGGAGTTTAGGCGAAGCCCTGCTGCTGTAGTTCATCAAGATCGTCACCACGCCGTCGTGCTGACGAAACTCTTCCCCGACACTTTGCTGGATCGGAGTCCGGGGATCGTCATCGAGCTGAACGTGTGCTCGAACTCGGAGGTGCCGTAGTTTCGGTGCTTGATCGGTTGGATCGAGAAGACGTACGACTACTTCCTCTACGTCGTGTCATCGCTTCCGCAATCGGTCTGCGTTGGGTACGTAGACAATACTCTCCCCTCGTTGCTATGCATCACATGATCTTGCGTGTGCGTAGGAAAATTTTTGAAATTACTACGAAACCCAACAGATATAATGTTCATGCTTAACGCTAGCACCAAATAACATTTATTTAGGTCTAAAACTAATCCCGAAGGTAGATGTAGAGGTAGCGTGCCGACGGCAATCACATCAACTTTGGAACCATTTCCCACGCGCATCGTCACCTCATCGTTAGCCAGTGTCCGCTTAACCTGTAGTCCCTGTTTTGAGTTGCAAATATTAGCAACAGAACCAGTATCAAATACCCAGGTGCTACTGCGAGATCTAGTAAGGTACACATCAATAACATGTATATCACATATACCTTTGTTCACCTTGCCATCCTTTCTTATCCGCCAAATACTTGGGGCAGTTTCGCTTCGAGTGACCAGTCTGTTTGCAGTAGAAGCACTCAGTCTCAGGCTTAGGTCCAGACTTGGGTTTCTTCTCTTAAGCAGCAACTTGTTTGCCATTCTTTTTGAAGTTCCCCTTCTTCTTCCCTTTACCCTTTTTCTTGAAACTGGTGGTCTTATTGACCATCAACACTTGATGCTCCTTCTTGATTTCTACCTCCGCAACCTTTATCATTGCGAAGAGCTCGGGAATAGTCTTGTTCATCCCTTGCATATTATAGTTCATCACAAAGCTCTTGTAGCTTGGTGGCAGTGATTGAAGAATTTTGTCAATGACACTATCATCAGGAAGATTAACTCCTAGTTGAATCAAGTGATTATTATACCCAGACATTTTGAGTATATGTTCACTGACAGAACTATTCTCTTCCATCTTGCAGCTATAGAACTTATTGGAGACTTCATATCTCTCAATCCGGCCATTTGCTTGAAATATTAACTTCAACTCCTGGAACATCTCATATGCTCCATGACGTTCAAAACATCATTGAAGTCCCGGTTCTAAGCCGTAAAGCATGGCACACTGAACTATCGAGTAGTCATCAGCTTTGCTCTGCCAAACGTTCACAACGTCCGCAGTTGCATCTACAGCAGGCCTGGCACCCAGTGGTGCTTCTAGGACGTAATTCTTCTGTGCAGCAATGAGGATAATCCTCAAGTTACGGACCCAGTCCGTATAATTGCTACCATCATCTTTCAACTTCGCTTTCTCTAGGAACACATTAAAATTTAACGGAACAACAGCATGAGCCATCTATCTACAATCAACATAGACATGCAAAATACTATCAGGTACTAAGTTCATGATAAATTTAAGTTCAATTAATCATATTACTTAAGAACTCCCACTTAGATAGACATCCCTCTAATCATCTAAGTGATCACATGATCCAAATCAACTAAACCATAACCGATCATCACGTGAAATGGAGTAGTTTTCAATGGTGAACATCATTATGTTGATCATATCTACTATATGATTCACGCTCGACCTTTCGGTCTCAGTGTTCCGAGGCCATATCTGCATATGCTAGGCTCGTCAAGTTTAACCTGAGTATTCTGCGTGTGCAAAACTGGCTTGCACCCACTGTAGATGGACGTAGAGCTTATCACACCCGATCATCACGTGGTGTCTGGGCACGATCAACTTTGGCAACGGTGCATACTCAGGGAGAACACTTTTTATCTTGAAATTTAGTGAGAGATCATCTTATAATGCTACCGTCAAACAAGGCAAGATAAGATGAATAAAGGATAAACATCACATGCAATCAATATAAGTGATATGATATGGCCATCATCATCTTGTGCTTGTGATCTCCATCTCTGAAGCACCGTCATGATCACCATCGTCACGGGCGCGACACCTTGATCTCCATCGTAGCATCGTTGTCATTTCGCCACCTATTGCTTCTACGACTATCGCTACTGCTTAGTGATAAAGTAAAGCAATTACAGTGCGATTGCATTGCATACAATAAAGCGACAACCATATGGCTCCTGCTAGTTGCCGATAACTCGGTTACAAAACATGATCATCTCATACAATAAAATATAACATCACGTCTTGACCATATCACATCACAACATGCCCTGCAAAAACAAGTTAGACGTCCTCTACTTTGTTGTTGCAAGTTTTACGTGGCTGCTACGGGCTGAGCAAGAACCGTTCTTACCTACGCATCAAAACCACAATGATAGTTTGTCAAGTTAGTGTTGTTTTAACCTTCTCAAGGATCGGGCATAGCCACACTCGGTTCAACTAAAGTTGGAGAAACTGACACCCGCCAGCCACCTATGTGCAAAGCACGTGGTAGAACCAGTCTCGCGTAAGCGTACGCATAATGTCGGTTCGGGCCTCTTCATCCAACAATACCGCCGAACCAAAGTATGACATGCTGGTAAGCAGTATGACTTCTATCGCCCACAACTCACTTGTGTTCTACTCGTGCATATAACATCAACGCATAAAACCTAGGCTCGGATGCCACTGTTGGGGAACGTAGTAATTTCAAGAAATTTCCTACGCACACGCAAGATCATGGTGATGCATAGCAACGAGAGGGGAGAGTGTGTCCACGTACCCTCGTAGACCAAAAGCGGAAGCGTTAGCACAACGCGGTTGATGTAGTCGTACGTCTTCATGGCCCGACCGATGAAGCACCGAACGCGCGGCACCTCCGAGTTCTTGCACACGTTCAGCTCAATGACGTCCCTCGAACTCCGATCGGGCCGAGTGTCGAGGGAGAGTTCCGTCAGCACGACGGTGTGGTGACATCGATGATGTTCTACCGACGCAGGGCTTCGCCTAAGCACCGCTATGATATTTTCGAGGTCTAGGGGGGCACCGCACACAGCTAAGAGATCAATGATCAATTGTTGTGTCTAGAGGTGCCACCCTGCCCCCGTATATAAAGGTTCAAGGGGGAGGGGCAGCCGGCCAGGAGGAGGGCGTGCCAAGGGGATTCCTACTCCCACCGGGAGTAGGACTCCCTCCTTTCCTTGTCCAAGTAGGAGAGGGGGAAGGAAGGGAGAGAGGGGGGGAAGGAAAGGGGGGCGCCGCCCCCCTCCTTGTCCAATTCGGACTAGAGGGGGAGGGGGTGCACGGCCTGCCCTGGCCGCCCCTCCTCTTCTCCACTTTGGGCCCAAGTGGCCCATTACCCCCCCGGGGGGTTCTGGTAACCCCCGGTACTCCGGTATATATCCGATAACCCCCGAAACCATTCCGGTGTCCGAATATATTCATCCAATATACCAATCTTCATGTCTCGACCATTTCGAGACTCCTCGTTATGTCCGTGATCACATCCGGGACTCCGAACTACCTTCGGTTCATCAAAATACATAAACTCATAATATAACCGTCATCTAACTTTAAGTGTGCGGACCCTACGGGTTCGAGAGCAATGTAGACATGACCGAAACACGTTTCCAGTCAATAACCAATAGCAGAACCTGGATGATCATATTGGCTCCCACATATTCTACGAAGATCTTTATCGGTCAAACCGCATAACAACATACGTTGTTCCCTTTGTCATCGGTATGTTACTTGCCCGAGATTCGATCGTCGGTATTTCAATACCTAGTTCAATCTCGTTACCGGCAAGTCTCTTTACTCGTTATGTAATACATCATCTCACAACTAACTCATTAGTCACATTGCATGCAAGGCTTATAGTGATGTGTATTACCGAGAGGGCCCAGAGATACCTCTCCGACAATCAGAGTGACAAATCCTAATCTCGAAATACGCTAACCCAACAAGTACCTTCGGAGACACCTGTAGAGCACCTTTATAATCACCCAGTTACGCTATGACGTTTGGTGGCACACAAAGTGTTCCTCCGGTAAATGGGAGTTGCATAATCTCATAGTCACAGGAACATGTATAAGTCATGAAGAAAGCAGTAACAACATACTAAACGATCAAGTGCTAAGCTAACGGAATGGGTCAAGTCAATCACATCATTCTCTCAATGATGTGATCCCGTTAATCAAATGACAACTCTTTTGTCCATGGCTAGCAAACATAACCATCTTTGATAAACGAGCTAGTCAAGTAGAGGCATACTAGTGACACTCAGTTTGTCTATGTATTCACACATGTATCATGTTGCCGGTTAATACAATTCTAGCATGAATAATAAGCATTTATCATGATGTAAGGAAATAAATAATAACTTTATTATTGCCTCTAGGGCATATTTCCTTCAGTAGCTCCCCTAACCTAGTTCCTTCGCCTATATATATACTCTTATACCCTGAAAACACCCAGGAGAGCCACCAAACCACTTTTCCACCGCCGCAACCTTCTATACCCGTGAGATCCCATCTAGGGACCTTTTCCCGCGTCCTGCCGGAGGGGGATTCGAGCACGGAGGGCTTCTACATCAACACCATTACCTCTCCAATGAAGCGCGAGTAGTTTACCACAGACCTACGTGTCCATAGTTATTAGCTAGATGGCTTCTTCTCTTTCTTTGATTCTCAATACCATATTCTCCTCGATGTTCTTGGAGATCTATTCGATGTAATATTCTTTTGCGGTGTGTTTGCCGAGATCTGATGAATTGTGGATTTATGATCAGATTATCTAGGAATATTATTTGGTTCTTCTCTGAATTCTTATATGCATGATTTGATATCTTTGTATGTCTCTTCGAATTATCAGTTTAGTTTGGCCTACTAGATTGATCTTTCTTGCAATGGGAGAAGTGCTTAGCTTTGGGTTCAATCTTGCGTTGTCCTTTCCCGGTGATAGTAGGGGCAGCAAGGCACGTGTTGTATTGTTGCCATCGAGGATAAAAAGTTGGGGTTTTCATCATATTGCTTGAGTTAAGTCCTCTACATCATGTCATCTTACTTAATCGTTACTCCGTTCTTTATGAACTTAATACTCTAGATGCATGCCGGATAGCGGTTGATGTGTGGAGTAATAGTAGTAGATGCAGGCAGGAGTCGATCTACTTGACACGGACGTGATGCCTATGTTCATGATTATTGCCTTAGATATCGTCATAACTATGTGCTTTTCTATCAATTGCTCGGCAGTAATTTGTTCACCCACTGTAATATTTGCTATCTTGAGAGAATCCACTAGTGAAACCTATGGCCCCCGGGTCTCTTTTCCATATTATTGAACCTCATTTACGTCTTGCTAGTTTCCGATCTACTATTTTGCAATCTTCTACTTTCCGATCTATAAACCAAAAATACCAAAAATATTTACTTTACCGTTTATCTATCTCTATCAGATCTCACTTTTGTAAGTGACCGTGAAGGGATTGACAACCCCTTTATCCCGTTGGGTGCAAGTTATTGATTGTTTGTGTAGGTATTCGGTGACTTGTGCGCAGTCTCCTACTGGATTCATACCTTGGTTCTCAAAACTGAGGGAAATAGTTACGCTACTTTGCTGCATCACCCTTTCCACTTCAAGGGAATACCAACGCAAGCTCAAGAGGTAGCAAGAAGGATTTCTGGCGCCGTTGCCAGGGACATCTACGTCAAATCAAGCCATACCAAGTACCCATCATAAACTCTTCTCCCTTGCATTACATTATTCGCCATCCGCCTCTCATTTTCCTCTCCCGCCACTTTTAAAACAATTTTCAAAAACCTTTGCCTTTTCTTCGCCCCTCTTCCATTCGTCTCTTTTCGCTTGCTTCTTGTGTGCTTGTGTGTTGGATTGTTTGCTTTATCACGATGGCTCGAGATAATACCAAATTGTGTGACTTTTCCAATACCAACAACAATGATTTTATTAGCACCCCGATTGCTCCTACTACTAATGCTGGATCTTGTGAAATCAATGCCGCTTTGCTGAATCTTGTTATGAAAGATCAATTTTCTGGCCTTCCTAGTGAAGATGCCGCATCCCATCTAAACAATTTCGTTGATTTGTGCGATATGCAAAAGAAGAAAGATGTGGATAATGATATTGATAAATTAAAGATATTTCCATTTTCACTTAGTGATCGTGCTAAAACTTGGTTCTCATCTTTGCCTAAAAATAGCATTGATTCATGGAATAAGTGTAAAGATGCTTTCATCTCTAAGTATTTTCCTCCCACTAAGATCATCTCCCTTAGGAACGATATTATGAATTTTAAGCAACTTGATCATGAGCATGTTGCACAATGTTGGGAGAGGATGAAATTGATAATACGTAATTGCCCTACACATGGTTTGAATTTATGGATGATTATACAAAAAAATTATGCCGGATTGAATTTTGCTTCTAGAAATCTTTTACATTCAGCGCGGGAGACACTTTTATGGAAATAACTTTAGGAGAAGCTACTAAGCTCCTAGATAATATTATGGTTAATTATTCTCAATGGCACACCAAAAGATCCACTAGTAAAAAGGTTCATGCGATTGAAGAGATTAATGTTTTGATTGGAAAGATGGATGAACTTATGAAATTATTTGCTAATAAAAGTGTTTCCTCTGATCCTAATGATATGCCTTTGTCCACTTTGATTGAGAATAATAATGAATCTATGGATGTGAATTTTGCTGGTAGGAACAATTTTGGTAACAAGGCGTATAGAGGCAATTTTAATCCTAGGCCGTTTCCTAGTAATTCCTCTAATAATTATGGTAATTCCTACAACAACTCTTATGGAAATTTTAATAAGATGCCCTCTGATTTTGAGAATAGTGTTAAAGGATTTATGAGTTCGCAAAAGAATTTCAATGCTTTGATTGAAGAAAAATTGCTTAAGATTGATGATTTGGCTAGGAACATGGATATAATTTCTCTTGATGTTGATTCTTTGAAACTTAGTTCTATCCCACCTAAGCATGATATCAATGAGTCTCTCAAGGCCATGATAATTTCCATTGATGAGTGCAAAGAAAGAACCGCTAAGATGCGTGCTAAAAAAGATTGGTTTGTAAAAGCGTGTTCTTATAGCTTTCATGATAATAATGATGAAGATCTAAAAGTGATTGATGTAACTCCTATTAATTTTTTGTTTTCCATTGTAGATGTTAATAAAGATGGGACCGGAGATGAGTCAACTTTAGTTAAAAGGCGTCCCAATGCTTTGGAGTTTTTAGATCTTCACTACTAGGGAAAAGCCTAGCAGCAGCGCGGGTTTTAGGCCTATCAGTAGCGCGGGACGATGCGCTACTAATAAGGCGCTACAGCTAACGTGTAGCAGTAGCGCATGTCGTCCCATGCTACTGCTATACATGGATAGCTGCAGCACGCTTCAGGGAAGAGCGCTGCTGATATTATCTGCTGCGCTTTTTACAAGGAAGCGCTACTGCTAACTTTTCCCCCTCGCTACTACTAGTTTTATTAGTTTTTTTATGCATATTTGTTTCGTATTTGAATAGGCTTTATACAATAATCTTTAGCGTATCATACACATACAAATGTAAGCATAGCATATACATACAACTAGTCTCATCAAATCATGTCATCATCATAATCATCATCCAACACAAAGTGGTCTCTCTTCATTATCTCGAAAATAGTGATACAAGTCTCGATTACTTGCAAATACATCGTCATCCATCTAAACAATGATATACGCGAGAAGAGCTATCACTTTGAGTGAGAGCGGAACTATGCAGTACATGAGTTCGTATCCCTCTCTTGCATTAGCGTGAACCTAAACTAACTACTGCCTGTCACTCAGAAATCGGAAACCGGTACACCTGGGCCTGACACTCCGAACACTCCTCATATATATACTCCTGGCATAGCACTTCTTCGCCATCGATGATCTATGTGTTGGGGGAACGTAGCAGAAATTCAAAATTTTCTACGCATCACCAAGATCAATCTATGGAGATTCTAGCAACAAGAGAGGGAGAGGATGAGCATATTCATACCTTTGAAGATCGCTAAGCGGAAGCGTTACAAGAACGCGGATGATGGAGTCGTACTCGCGGCAATTCAAATCACGAAAGATCAGATCTAGCACCGAACGGGTGGTGCCTCCGTGTTTAACACACCTACAGTCCGGGGACGTCTCCTCCTTCTTGATCCAGCAAGTGGAGAGGAGAAGTTGAGGGAGAACTCCGACAGCACGACGGCGTGGTGGTGGTGGAGCTCGTGGTTCTCCAGCAGGGCTTCGCCAAGTACTACGAAGGAGGAGGAGGTGTTGGAGGAGGGAGAGGGCTGCGCCAGGGGAAGGGTGCGGCTGCCCTCTCTCTCCCTCACTATATATAGGGGGAAGGGGGGTGGAGGAGGCGCCCTAGGGTTCCCTAGGGGATGGGTGGCGGCCACAGGGGAAACTCTAGATGGGTTTGAGCTCCCCCACCCCTAGGAAACTTGCCCCCCAAGCCGAGAGGGGCGGCTTCCCTAGGGGAGGCGCCCCACCTCTCTTGGTTACGTGAGAGGGGTTGGGAGGGTTGCACAGCCCCTTAGTGGGCTGGTGTGCCCCTCCCCTTGGCCCATAAGGCCCCCCAACGCTTGCCGGGGCCTCCGATACACCTTTCGGTCACGCTGGTCGTCACCTGGTACTCCCAGAACAATTGCGGACTCCAATACCCTTCGTCCAATATATCGATCTTCACCTCCGGACCATTCTGGAGTTACTCGTCACGTCCGGGATCTCATCCGGGACTCCGAACAACCTTCGGTAACCACATACTATTTCCCACAACAACTCTAGCGTCACCGAACCTTAAGTGTGTAGACTCTACGAGTTCGGGAACCATGCAGACACGAGCGAGACGTTCTCCGGCCAATAACCAACAGCGGGATCTGGATACCCATGTTGGCTCCCACATGTTCCACGATGATCTCATCGGATGAACCACGATGTCGGGGATTCAAGCAATCCTGTATACAATTCCCTTTGTCAATCAGTACATTACTTGCCCGAGATTCGATCGTCGGTATTCCAATACCTCGTTCAATCTCGTTACCGGCAAGTCACTTTACTCGTTCCGTAATGCATGATCCCGTGACTAACTACTTAGTCACATTGAGCTCATTATGATGATGCATTACCGAGTGGGCCCAGAGATACCTCTCCGTCACACGGAGTGACAAATCCCAGTCTCAATTCGTGCCAACCCAACAGACACTTCCGGAGATACCCGTAGTGCACCTTTATAGCCACCCAGTTACGTTGTGACGTTTGGCATACCCAAAGTATTCCTACGGTATCCGGGAGTTGCACAATCTCATGGTCTAAGGAAATGATACTTGACATTAGAAAAGCTTTTAGCAAATGAACTACACGATCTTGTGCTATGCTTAGGATTGGGTCTTGTCCATCACATCATTCTCCTAATGATGTGATCCCGTTATCATGACATGCAATGTCCACGGTCAGGAAACCATAACCATCTATTGATCAACGAGCTAGTCAATTAGAGGCTCACTAGGGACATGTTGTGGTCTATGTATTCACACATGTATTACGGTTTCCAGTTAATACAATTATAGCATGAACAATAGACAATTATCATGAACAAGGAAATATAATAATAACCATTTTATTATTGCCTCTAGGGCATATTTCCAACAGTCTCCCACTTCACTAGAGTCAATAATCTAGTTCACATCACTATGTGATTGTAATGAATCCAACACCCATTGGGTTTGATCATATCTCGCTTGTGAGAGAGGTTATTAGTCAACGGGTCTGCATCTTTCAGATCCGTGTGTGCTTTACAAATCTCTATGTCATCTCCTAGATGCAGCTACCACGCGCTATTTGGAACTATTCCAAATAACCGCTCTACTATACGAATCCGTTTTACTACTCAGAGTCATCTGGATTAGTGTCAAAGTTTGCATCGGCGTAACCATTTACGACGAACTCTTTTACCACCTCCATTATCGAGAAAGTTACTTAGTCCACTAGTTACTAAGGATAACCTTGACCGCTGTGCTATGATCCATTCCTGGATCACACTTGTACCCCTTGACTGACTCATGGCAAGGCACACTTCAGGTGCGGTACACAGCATAGCATATTGTGGAGCCTATGTCTAAAGCATAGGGGACGACCTTCGTCCTTTCTCTCTCTTCTGCTGTGGTCAGGTCTTGAGTCTTACTCAATACTCACACCTTACAGCCAAGAACTCCTTCTTTGCTGATCTATTTTGAACTCCTTCAAAACCTTACCACGGTATGTGTTCATTTGAAAGTACTATTAAGCATTTTGATTTATCCTTATAGATCTTGATGCTCAATGTTCAAGTAGCTTAATCCAGGTTTTCCATTGAAAATCACTTTTCAAATAACCCTATATGCTTTCCAGAAATTCTACATCATTTCTGATCAACAATATGTCAACAACATATACTCATCAGAAATTCTATAGTGCTCCCACTCACTTCTTTGGAAATACAAGTTTCTCATAAACTTTGTATAAACCCAAAATCTTTGATCATCTCATCAAAGCGTATATTCCAACTCCAATATGCTTACTCCAGTCCTTAGAAGGATTGCTAGAGCTTTGCATGCGTGTTAGCATCTTTCAAGATTGTCAAAACCTTCTGGTTGTATCACATACAACCTTTCCTCAAGAAAATCGTTGAGGAAACAATGTTTTGACATCCTATCTGCAAGATTTCATAAATAATGCAGTAATTGCTAATATAATTCCAACAGACTCTTAGCATCGCTACGGGTGAGAAAGTCTCATCGTAGTCAACTCCTTGAACTTGTCGGAAAATATCTTAACGACAAGTCGACTTTCTTAATGGTGATACTTACCATCATTGTCCGTCTTCCTTTTAAAATACATCTGCACCCAACAGCCTTACGACCATCAAGTGGTTCTTCCAAAGTCCATACTTTGTTTTCATAAATGGATCCTCTCTCGGATTTTATGGCCTCGAGCCATTCGTTGGAATCCGGGCCCACCATCGCTTCTCCATAGCTCGTAGGTTCATTGTTGTCTAGCAACATGACCTCCAAGACAGGATTACGTACCACTCTGAAGTAGTACGTATCCTTGTCAACCTACGAGTTTTGGTAGTGACTTGATCCGAAGTTTCATGATCAATATCATCAGCTTCCACTTCAATTGGTGTAGGCGCCATAGGAACAACTTCCTATGCCCTGCTACACACTAGTTGAAGTGACGGTTCAATAACCTCATCAAGTCTCCACCATTCTCCCACTCAATTCTTTCAAGAGAAACTTTTCCTCGAGAAAGGACCTGATTCTAGAAACAATCCCTTTTGCTTCTGGAACTGAGACAGGAGGTATACCCAACTGTTTTTGGGTGTCCTATGAAGATGCATTTATCCGCTTTGGGTTCGAGCTTATCATCCTGAAACTTTTTCACATAAGCATCGCAGCCCCAAACTTTTAAGAAACGACAACTTAGGTTTCTCTAAACCATAGTTCATACGGTGTCGTCTTAACGGAATTACATGGTGCCCTATTTAAAGTGAATGTGGTTATCTCTAATGCCTAAACCATAAATGATAGTGGTAATTCAATAATATACATCATGGTATGCACCATTTCCAATAGGGTGCAGCTATGATGTTCGGACACACCATCACACTATGGTGTTCCAGGCGGTATTAGTCGTGAAACAATTTCCACAATGTCTTAATTGTGTACCAAACTCGTAACTCAGATATTTATCTCTATGATCATATCATAGACATTTTATCCTCTTGTCACGATGATCTTCAACTTCACTCTGAAATTACTTGAACCTTTCAATATTTCAGACTTGTGTTTCATCAAGTAAATATACTTAGAATCTACTCAAATCATCTATGAAGTAAGAGCATAATGATATTCACTGCGTGCCTCAACACTCATTGGATTGCACACATCAAATGTATTACTTCCAACAAGTTGCTCTTTTGTTCCATCTCACTAAAAACGAGGCCTTTCAGTCATCTTGCCCATGTGGTATGATTTGCATGTCTTAAGTGATTCAAAATCAAGTGAGTCCAAACGGTCCATCTGCATGGAGTTTCTTCATGCATATATACCAATAGACATGGTTCGCATGTCTCAATCTTTTCAGAAACGAGTGAGTCGAAAGATCCATCAACATGGAGCTTCTTCATGCGTTTTATACCAATATGACTCAAATGGCAGTGCCACAAGTATGTGGTACTATCATTACTATCTTATATCTTTTGGCATGAACATGTGTATCACTACGATCGAGATTCAATAAACCATTCATTTTAGGTGCAAAAGCATTGAAGGTATTATTCAAATAAACAGAGTAACCATTATTCTTCTTAAATGAATAACCTTATTGTGATAAACATAATCCAATCATGTCTATGCTCAACGCAAACACCAAATAACCATTATTTAGGTTTAATACCAATCTCGATGGTAGAGGGAGCATGCGATGCTTGATCACATCAACCTTGGAAACACTTCCAACACATATCTGTTGGGGAATGTAGAAATTTCAAAAAAATTCCTACGCACACGCAAGATCATGGTGATGCATAGCAACGAGAGGGGAGAGTGTGTCCACGTACCCTCGTAGACCGAAAGTGGAAGCGTTATGACAACGCGGTTGATGTAGTCGTACGTCTTCACGATCCGACCGATCCAAGCACCGAACGTATGGCACCTCCGAGTTCAGCACACATTTAGCTCGATGACGATCCCTGGACTCCGATCCAGCAGGGTGTCGGGGATGAGTTCCGTCAGCACGACGGCGTGGTGACGATGATGATGTTCTACCGATGCAGGGCTTCGCTTAAGCACCACAACGATATGACCAAGGTGGAATATGGGGGAGGGGGGCACCGCACACGGCTAAGGAAC
>NC_041385.1:814510055-814516982 GCF_002162155.2 Triticum dicoccoides
GCGCCCTAGGAGGGGGAAACCTACTCCAAGTAGGTTTGCCCCCTCCCTTTCCTAGTACAAGAAGGAGGGGGAAGGAAGGAGTGGGAGAGGGGAAAGGCAAGGGGGGCGCCCCCCTTCCTTGTCCTATTTGGACTCAAGGGGAGGGGCGCGCCTCTTGCCCTGGCTCGCCCCTCTCTTTCTCCACTAGGGCCCAATAAGGCCCATTAGTTCCCTCGGGGGGGGGGGGTTCCAGTAACCCTCCGGCACTCCGGTTTTCTCCGAAATCACCCGGAACACTTCCGGTGTCCGAATATAGTCGTCCAATATATCAATCTTTATGTCTCGACCATTTCTAGACTCCTCGTCATGTCCGTGATCACATCCGGGACTCCAAACAACCTTCGGTGCATGAAAACTTATAAACTCATAATAAAACTATCATCGTAACGTTAAGCGTGCGGACCCTACGGGTTCGAGAACTATGTAGACATGACCTAGAACCGTTTCCAGTCAATAACCAATAGCGGAACCTAGATGCCCATATTGGCTCCTACATATTCTACGAAGATCTTTATCGGTCAAACCGCATAACAACATACGTTGTTCCCTTTGTCATCGGTATGTTACTTGCCCGAGATTCGATCGTCGGTATCCTATACCTAGTTCATTCTCGTTACCGGTAAATCTCTTTACTCGTTACGTAATGCATCATTCCGTAACCAAATCATTGGTCACATTGCTTGCAAGGCTTATAGTGATGTGCATTACCGAGAGGGCCCACAGATACCTCTCCGACAATCGGAGTGTCAAAAACCTAATCTCGAAATATGCCAACTCAACATCTATCTATGGAGACACCTGTAGAGCTCCTTTATAATCACCCAGTTACATTGTGACGTTTGGTAGCACACAAAGTGTTCCTCCGGTAAACGGGAGTTCCATAATCTCATAGTTGTTGGAACTTTGTATAAGTCATGAAGAAAACAATAGCAACATACTAAACGATCAAGTGCTAGGCTAACGGGATGGGTCAAGTCAATCACATCATTCTCCTAATGATGTGATATCGTTAATCAAATGACAACACATGTCTATGGTTAGGAAATATAACCATCTTTGATTAATGAGCTAGTCAAGTAGAGGCATACTAGTGACATTAAGTTTGTCTATGTATTCACACATGTATCATGTTTCCAGTTAATACAATTCTAGCATGAATAATAAACATTTATCATGATATGAGGAAATAAATAATAACTTTATTATTGCCTCTAGGGCATATTTCCTTCAGTCTCCCACTTGCACTAGAGTCAATAATCTAGATTACATAGTAATGATTCTAACACCCATGGAGTCTTGGTGCTGATCATGTTTTGCTCGTGGAAGAGGCTTAGTTAATGGGTCTGCAACATTCAGATCCGTAATTATCTTGCAAATCTCTATGTCTCCCACCTGGACTTGGTCCCGGATGGAATTGAAGCGTCTCTTGATGTGCTTGGTCCTCTTGTGAAATCTGGATTCCTTTGCCAAGGCAATTGCACCAGTATTGTCACAGAAGATCTTCATTGGTCCTGATGCACTAGGTATGACACCTAGATCGGAAATGAACTCCTTCATCCAGACTCCTTCATTTGCTGCTTCCGAAGCAGCTATGTACTCCACTTCGCATGTAGATCCCGCCACGACGCTTTGTTTAGAACTGCACCAACTTACAGCTCCACCGTTTAATAAAAACACGTATCCGATTTACGATTTAGAATCGTCCGGATCAGTGTCAAAGCTTGCATCGACGTAACCATTTACGACTAGCTCTTTTTCACCTTCATAAACGAGAAACATATCCTTAGTCCTTTTCAGGTATTTCAGGATGTTCTTGACCGCTGTCCAGTGATCCACTCTTGGATTACTTTGGTACCCCCCTGCTAAACTTATTGCTAAACATACATCAGGTCTGGTACACAGCATTGCATACATGATAGAGCCTATGGCTGAAGCATAGGGAACATCTTTCATTTTCTCTCTATCTTCTGCTGTGGTCGGGCATTGAGTCTAACTCAACTTTACACCTTGCAATACAGGCAAGAACCCTTTCTTAGTCTGATCCATTTTGAACTTTTTCAAAACTTTATCAAGGTATGTGCTTTGTGAAAGTCCAATGAAGCGTCTTGATCTATCTCTATAGATCTTGATGCCTAATATGTAAGCAGCTTCACTTAGGTCTTTCATTGAAAAACTTTTATTCAAGTATCCCTTTATGCTATCCAGAAATTCTATATCATTTCCAATTAACAATATGTCATCTACATATAATATCAGAAATGCTACAGAGCTCCCACTCACTTTCTTGTAAATACAGGCTTCTCCAAAAGTCTGTATAAACCCATATGCTTTGATCACACTATCAAAACATTTATTCCAACTCCGAGATGCTTGCACCAGTCCATAAATGGATCACTGGAGCTTGCACACTTTGTTAGCACCTTTTGGATCGACAAAACCTTCCGGTTGTATCATATACAACTCTTCTTCCAGAAATCCATTCAGGAATGCAGTTTTTACATCCATTTGCCAAATTTCATAATCATAAAATGCGGCAATTGCTAACATGATTCAGACGGACTTAAGCATCGCTATGGGTGAGAAAGTCTCATCGTAGTCAACCCCTTGAACTTACGAAAACCTTTTGCAACAAGTCGAGCTTTGTAGACAGTTATATTACCATCAGCGTCAGTCTTCTTCTTGAAGATCCATTTATTCTCAATGGCTTGCCGATCATCAGGCAAGTCAACCAAAGTCCATACTTTGTTCTCATACATGGATCTTATCTCAGATTTCATGGCTTCAAGCCATTTTGCAGAATCTGGGCTCATCATCGCTTCCTCATAGTTCGTAGGTTCGCCATGGTCAAGTAACATGACTTTCAGAATAGGATTACCATACCAATCTGGTGCAGATCTTATTCTGGTAGACCTACGAGGTTCAGTAGAAACTTGATCTGAAGTTTCATGATCAATATCATTAGCTTCATCACTAATTGGTGTAGTTGTCACAGGAACCAGTTCTTGTGATGAACTACTTTCCAATAAGGAAGCAGGTAAAGTTCTACTTTCCTCCCACTCACTTCTTTCGAGAGAAACCCCTTCTCTAGAAAGGATCCGAATTTAGCAACAAAAATCTTGCCCTCAGATCTTTGATAGAAGGTGTACCCAATAGTCTGTTTCGGGTATCCTATGAAGACACATTTCTCAGATTTGGGTTCGAGCTTATCTGGTTGAAGTTTCTTCACATAAGCATCGCAGCCCCAAACTTTAAGAAACGACAACTTTGGTTTCTTGCCAAACCACAGTTCATATGGTGTCGTCTCAACGGATTTTGATGGTGCCCTATTTAATGTGAATGCGGGCGTCTCTAAAGCATAACCCCAAAACAATAGTGGTAAATCAGTAAGAGACATCATAGATCTACCATATCCAGTAAAGTACGATTACGACGTTCGGACACACCATCTCGTTGTGGTGTTCCGGGTGGTGTGAGTTGCGAAACTATTCCGCATTGTTTCAAATGTAAACCAAACTCGTAACTAAAATATTCTCCTCCACGATCAGATCGTAGAAATTTTATTTTCTTGTTACGATGATTTTCTACTTCACTCTGAAATTCTTTGAACTTTTCAAATGTTTCAGACTTGTGTTTCATCAAGTAGATATACCCATATCTGCTCAAATCATTTGTGAAGGTGAGAAAATAACGATACCCGCTGCGAGCCTCGACATTCATTGGACCACATACATTGGCATGTATGATTTCTAACAAATCAGTTGCTCACTCCATAGTTCTGGAGAACGGCGTTTTAGTCATCTTGCCCATGAGGCATGGTTCGCAAGTACCAAGTGATTCATAATCAAGTGATTCCAAAAGTCCATCAGTATGGAGTTTCTTCATGCGCTTTACACCGATATGACCTAAACGGCAGTGCCACAAATAAGTTGCACTATCATTATTAACTCTGCATCTTTTGGCTTCAACATTATGAATATGTGTATCACTACTATCGAGATTGAATAAAAATAGACCACTCTTTAAGTGTGCATGACCATAAAAGATATTACTCATATAAATAGAACAACCATTATTCTCTGATTTAAATGAATAACCGTCTCGCATCAAACAAGATCCAGATATAATGTTCATGCTCAACGCTGGCACCAAATAACAATTATTTAGGTCTAAAACTAATCCCGATGGTAGATGTAGAGGTAGCGTGCCGGCCGCGATCACATCGACTTTGGAACCATTTCCCACGCGCATCGTCACCTCGTCCTTAGCCAATCTTCGCCTATTCCGTAGTCCCTGTTTCGAGTTGCAAATATTAGCAACAGAACCAGTATCAAATACCCAGGTACTACTGCGAGTATTGGTAAGGTACACATCAATAACATGTATATCACATATACCTTTGTTCACTTTGCCATCCTTCTTATCCGCCAAATACTTGGGGCAGTTCCGCTTCAAGTGTCCAGTCTGCTTGTAGTAGAAGCACTCAGTCTCAGGCTTAGGTCCAGACTTGGGTTTCTTCTCTTGAGCAGCAACTTGTTTTCTGTTCTTCTTGAAGTTCCCCTTCTTCTTTCCTTTGCCCTTTTTTCTTGAAACTGGTGGTTTTATTAACCATCAACACTTGATGCTCCTTCTTGATTTCTACCTCCGCAGCCTTTAGCATTGCGAAGAGCTCGGGTATAGTCTTGTCCATCCCTTGCATATTATAGTTCATCATGAAGCTCTTGTAGCTTGGTGGCAGTGATTGAAGAATTCTGTCGATGACACTATCATCAGGAAGATTAACTCCCAGTTGAATCAAGTGGTTATTATACCCAGACATTTTGAGTATGTGTTCACTGACAGAACTATTCTCCTCCATCTTACAGCTATAGAACTTATTGGAGACTTCATATCTCTCAATCCGGGCATTTGCTTGAAATATTAACTTCAACTCCTGGAACATCTCATATGCTCCATGATGTTCAAAACATCGTTGAAGACCCGGTTCCAAACCGTAAAGCATGGCACACAGAACTATCGAGTAGTCATTAGCTTTGCTCTACCAGACGTTCTTAACGTCGTCAGTTGCATCTGCAGCAGGCCTGGCACCCAGCGGTGCTTCCAGGACGTAATTCTTCTGTGCAGCAATGAGGATAATCCTCAGGTTATGGACCCAGTCCGTGTAATTGCTACCATCATCTTTCAACTTAGCTTTCTCAAGGAACGCATTAAAATTCAACGGAACAATAGCACGAGCCATCTATCTACAACAAACATAGACAAGCAAAAATACTATTAGGTACTAAGTTCATGATAAATTTAAGTTGAATTAATCATATTACTTAAGAACTCCCACTCAGATAGACATCTCTCTAGTCATCTAAGTGATCACGTGATCCAAATCAACTAAACCATGTCCGATCATCACATGAGATGGAGTAGTTTTCAATGGTGAACATCACTATGTTGATCATATCTACTATATGATTCACGTTTGACCTTTCGGTCTCTGTGTTCCGAGGCCATATCTGTATATGCTAGGCTCGTCAAGTTTAACCTGAGTATTCCGCGTGTGCAACTGTTTTGCACCTGTTGTATTTGAACGTAGAGCTTATCACACCCGATCATCACGTGGTGTCTCAGCACGAAGAACTTTCACAACGGTGCATACTCAGGGAGAACACTTCTTGATAATTAGTGAGAGATCATCTTAAAATGCTACCATCGATCAAAGCAAGATAAGATGCATAAAGGATAAACATCAAATGCAATCAATATAAGTGATATGATATGGCCATCATCATCTTCTGCTTGTGATCTCCATCTCCGAAGCACCATCGTGATCACCATCGTCACCGGCGCAACACCTTGATCTCCATCGTAGCATCGTTGTCGTTAAGCCATCTATTGCTTCTAAGACTATCGCTACCGCTTAGTGATAAAGTAAAGCAATTACAGGGCGTTTGCATTTCATACAATAAAACAACAACCATATGGCTCCTGCCAGTTGCCGATAACTTCAGTTACAAAACATGATCATCTCATACAATAAAATATAGCATCACGTCTTGACCATATCACATCACAACATGCCCTGCAAAAACAAGTTAGACGTCCTCTACTTTGTTGTTGCAAGTTTTACGTGGCTGCTACGGGCTGAGCAAGAACCGTTCTTACCTAAGCATCAAAACCACAACGATAGTTCGTCAAGTTAGTGCTGTTTTAACCTTCGCAAGGACCGGGCCTAGCCACACTCGGTTCAACTAAAGTTGGAGAAACAGACACCCGCTAGTCACCTGTGTGTGAAGCACGGCGGTAAAACCAGTGTCGCGTAAGCGTACGCGTAATGTCGGTCCGGGCCGCTTCATCCAACAATACCGCTGAACCAAAGTATGACATGCTGGTAAGCAATATGACTTGTATCGCCCACAAATCACTTGTGTTCTACTCGTGCAAATAACATCAACGCATAAAACCTAGGCTCAGATGCCACTGTAGGGGAACGTAGTAATTTCAAAAAATTTCCTACGCACACGCAAGATCATGGTGATGCATAGCAATGAGAGGGCAGAGTGTGTCCACGTACCCTCGTAGACCTAAAGCGGAAGTGTTATGACAAAGCGGTTGATGTAGTCGTACGTCTTCACGATCCGACCGATCCAAGCACCGAATGTACGGCACCTCCGAGTTCAGCACACGTTCAGCTCGATGACGATTCCCGGACTCCGATCCAGCAGGGTGTCGGGGATGAGTTCCGTCAGCACGACGGCGTGGTGACGATGATGATGTTCTACCGACGCAGGGCTTCGCCTAAGCACCACAACGATATAACTGAGGTGGAATATGGTGGAGGGGGGCACCACACACGGCTAAGGAACGATCACGAAGATCAACTTGTGTGTCTAGAGGTGC
>NC_041385.1:814517252-814527512 GCF_002162155.2 Triticum dicoccoides
AACCCTCCGGCACTCCGATTTTCTCCGAAATCACCCGGAACACTTCTGGTGTCCGAATATAGTCGTCCAATATATCAATCTTTATGTCTCGAAAATTTTGAGACTCCTCGTCATGTCTGTGATCACATCCGGGACTCCGAACAAGCTTCGGTACATCAAAACTTATAAACTCATAATAAAACTGTCATCGTAACGTTAAGCGTGCGGACCCTACGGGTTCGAGAACTATGTAGACATGACCTGGATGCTCATATTGGCTCCTACATATTCTACAAAGATCTTTATCGGTCAAATCGCATAACAACATACGTTGTTCCCTTTGTCATCGGTATGTTACTTGCCCGAGATTCGATCGTCGGTATCCTATACCTAGTTCATTCTCATTACCGGCAAGTCTCTTTACTCGTTACGTAATAGATCATTCCGTAACCAACTCATTGGTCACATTGCTTGCAAGGCTTATAGTGATGTGCATTACCGAGAGGGCCCAGAGATACCTCTCCGACAATCGGAGTGACAAAAACCTAATCTCGAAATATGCCAACTCAACATCTATCTTTGGAGACACTTGTAGAGCTCCTTTATAATCACCCAGTTATGTTGTGACATTTGGTAGCACACAAAGTGTTCCTCCGGTAAACGGGAGTTGCATAATCTCATAGTTGTAGGAACTTTGTATAAGTCATGAAGAAAGCAATAGCAACATACTAATCGATCAAGTGCTAGGCTAACGGGATGGGTCAAGTCAATCACATCATTCTCCTAATGATGTGATCTCGTTAATCAAATGACAACACATGTCTATGGTTAGGAAACATAACCATCTTTGATTAATGAGCTAGTCAAGTAGAGGCATACTAGTGACATTAAGTTTGTCTATGTATTCACACATGTATCATGTTTCCAGTTAATACAATTCTAGCATGAATAATAAACATTTATCATGATATGAGGAAATAAATAATAACTTTATTATTGCCTCTAGGGCATATTTCCTTCAATATCGTCATCTCACCTTTAGTTAGTCTCCGTTTATTCCGCAGCTTTTATTTTGAGTTACTAACACTTAGCAACTGAACCGGTATCTAATACCCTGGTGCTACTAGGAGTACTAGTAAAGTACACATTAGTATAATGTATATCCAATATACTTCTGTCGACCTTGCCAGCCTTCTCATTTACCAAGTATCTAGGTTAGTTCTACTTCAGTGACCGTTCCCCTCATTACAGAAGCACTTAGTCTTGGGTTTGGGTTCAACCTTGGGTTTCTTCATTAGAGCAACAACTAATTTGCCGTTTCATGAAGTATCCCTTCTTTCCCTTGCCCTTCTTGAAACTAGTGGTTTTACTAACCATCAACAATTGATGCTCCTACTTGATTTCTACTTTCACGGTGTCAAACATCGTGAATTGCTCAAGGATCATCATGTCTATCCCTGATATGTTATAGTTCATCGCGAAGCTCTAGTAGCTTGGTGGCAGTGACTTTGGAGAACCATCCCTATCTCATCTGGAAGATAACTCCCACTCGATTCAAGCGATTGTAGTACTCAGACAATCTGAGCAGATGCTCAACGATTGAGCTTTTCTCCCTTAGTTTGAAGGCTTAAGAAACTTGTCGGAGGTCTCACACCTCTTGACATGTGCACGAGCCTGAAATCCCAATTTCAGCTGTTGGAACATCTCATATGTTCCGCGACGTTTCAAATTGTCTTCAGTGCCTCAATTCTAAACCGTTTAACATTACGCACTGGACTATCACGTAGTCATCAAAACGTGTATGTCAGATGTTCGCAACATCCACAGACGACGCTCGAGGTTCAGCACATCGAGCGGTGCATTAAGGACATAAGCCTTCTGCACAGCAATGAGGATAATCCTCAGTTTACGGACCCAGTCCACATAATTGCTACTATCAACTTTCAACTAAAATTTTCTCTAGGAACATATCTTAAATAGTGGAACTAAAGCGTAAGCTATGACATAATATGCAAAGACCTTTTGACTATGTTCACGATAATTAAGTTCATCTGGTTATTTAATGAACTCCCACTTAGATAGACATCCCTCTAGTCATCTAAGTGATACATGATCCGAGTAAACTAGGCTGTGTCCGATCATCACGTGAGACGGACTAGTCATCATCGGTGAACATCTTCATGTTGATCATATCTACTATACAACTCATGTTCGACCTTTCGATCTCTTGTGTTCCAAGGCCATGTTTGTACATGCTAGGCTCGTCAAGTCAACCTAAGTGTTTTTCTTGTGTAAATCTGGCTTACACCCGTTGTATGTGAACGTTAGAATCTATCACACTCGATCATGACATGGTGCTTCGAAACAACAAACTTTTGTAATAGTGCATAGTTAGGGGGACCACTTTCTTGAAATTTTAATGAGGGATCATCTTATTTATGCTACCATCGTTCTAAGCAAATAAGATGTAGACATGACAAACATCATATGCAAATCATAGAGTGACATGATATGGCCAATATCACCTCGCGCCTTTGATCTTCATCTTTGAGGTGCGACATTATCACCTTCGTTACCGGCATGACACCATGATCTCCATCATCATGTCTTCATGAAGTTGTCTTTCCAACTATTACTTCTACTACTATGGCTAACGGTTATCAATAAAGTAAAGTAATTACATGGCGTTTTCAATGGCACGCAGGTCATACAATAAATTAAGACAACTCCGATGGCTCCTGCCGGTTGTCATACTCATCGACATGCAAGTCATGATTCCTATTACAAGAACATGATCAATCTCATACATCACATATATCATTCATCACATTCTTTTGGCCATATCACATCACATAGCTGTTGGGGAACGTTGCAGAAAATTAAAATTTTCCTACAGTTTCACCAAGATCCATCTATGAGTTCATCTAAGCAACGAGTCTAGGGAGAGAGTTTGCATCTACATACCACTTGTAGATCGCGTGCGGAAGCTTGCAAGGTGATGATGTAGTCGTACTCGACGTGATCCAAATCACCGATGACCAGCGCCGAACGGACGGCACCTCCGCGTTCAACACACGTAAGGGACAGGAGACGTCTCCTCCTTCTTGATCCAGCAAGGGGGAAGGAGAGGTTGATGAAGATCCAGCAGCACGACGGCGTGGTGGTGGATGCAGGGCGTCACAGCAGCAGGGCTTCGCCGAGACTACGCGGGAGAGACGTAACGGGGGGAGGAGGAGGCGCCAGGGGCTGGTGTATGAAGTCCCTCCTCTCCCCCACTATATATAGGGGTGCCAGGGGGGGCGCCGGCCCTAGTAGATGAGATCTACTAGGGGGGGCGGCGGCCTAGGGGAGGTTTCCCTCCCCCCCAAGGCACCTAGGGGTGCCTTCCACCACTAGGACTCCTCCTAGGGGGAAACCCTAGGCGCATGGGCCTATAGGGGCTGGTGCCCTTGGCCCATGATGGCCAAGGCGCACCCCCTACAGCCCATGTGGCCCCCCGGGACAGGTGGCCCCACCCGGTGGACCCCCGGGACCCTTCCGGTGGTCCCGGTATAATACCGATAACCCCGAAACTTGTCCCGATGCCCGAAATAGCACTTCCTATATATAATTCTTTACCTCCGGACCATTCCGGAACTCCTCGTGACGTCCGGGATCTCATCCGGGACTCCGAACAACATTCGGGTTTCTGCATATACATATCTTCATAACCCTAGCGTCACCGAACCTTAAGTGTGTAGACCCTACGGGTTCGGGAGACATGTAGACATGACCGAGACGCTCTCAGTCAATAACCATCAGCGGGATCTGGATACCCATGATGGCTCCCACATGCTCCTCGATGTTGTCATCGGATGAACCACTATGTCGAGGATTCGATCAAACCCTGTATGCAATTCCCTTTGTCAATCGGTACGTTACTTGCCCGAGACTCGATCGTCGGTATCCCAATACCTTGTTCAGTCTCGTTACCGGCAAGTCACTTTACTCGTACCGTAATGCATGATCCCGTGTCCAACACCTTGGTCACATTGAGCTCAATATGATGATGCATTACCGAGTGGGCCCAGAGATACCTCTCCGTCATACGGAGTGACAAATCCCAGTCTCGATCCGTGTCAACCCAACAGCTACTTTCGGAGATACCTGTAATGCATCTTTATAGTCACCAAGTTACGTTGTGACGTTTGATACACCCAAGGCACTCTTACGGTATCCGGGAGTTACACGATCTCATGGTCGAAGGAAGAGATACTTGACACTTGCAAAGCTCTAGCAAAACGAACTACACGATCTTTTATGCTATGCTTAGGATTGGGTCTTGTCCATCACATCATTCTCCTAATGATGTGATCCCGTTATCAACGACATCCAATGTCCATAGTCAGGAAACCATGACTATCTGTTGATCACAACGAGCTGGTCAACTAGAGGCTTACCAGGGACATAGTGTGGTCTAAGTATTCACACGTGTATTACGATTTCCGGATAATACAGTTATAGCATGAATAAAAGACAATTATCATGAACAATGAAATATAATAATACTTTTATTATTGCCTCTAGGGAATATTTCCAACAGTCTCCCACTTGCACTAGAGTCACTAATCTAGTTACATTGTGATGAATCGAACACCCATAGAGTTCTGGTGTTGATCATGTTTTGCACCCGAGAGAGGTTTAGTCAGCGGATCTGCGACATTCAGATCCGTGTGCACTTTGCAAATCTCTATGTCTCCATCTTGAACATTTTCACGGATGGAGTTGAAACGACGCTTGATGTGCCTGGTCTTCTTGTGAAACCTGGGCTCCTTTGCGAGGGCAGTAGCTCCAGTGTTGTCACAGAAGAGTTTGATCGGCCCCGACGCATTGGGTATGACTCCTAGGTCGGTGATGAACTCCTTCACCCAAATCGCTTCATGTGCTGCCTCCGAGGCTGCCATGTACTCCGCTTCACACGTAGATCCCGCCACGACGCTCTGCTTGCAGCTGCACCAGCTTACTGCTCCACCATTCAACATATACACGTATCCGGTTTGTGACTTAGAGTCATCCAGATCTGAGTCGAAGCTAGCGTCGAAGTAACCCTTTACGACGAGCTCTTCGTCTCCTCCATAAATGAGAAACATGTCCTTTGTCCTTTTCAGGTACTTCAGGATATTCTTGACCGCTGTCCAGTGTTCCTTGCCGGGATTACTTTGGTATCTTGCTACCAAACTTACGGCAAGGTTTACATCGGGTCTGGTACACAGCATGGCATACATAATAGATCATATGGCTGAAGCATAGGGGATGACACTCATCTCTTCTTTATCTTTTGCCGTGGTCGGTGACTAAGCTGAGCTCAGTCTTATACCTTGTAACATAGGCAAGAACCCCTTCTTGGACTGATCCATTCTGAATCTCTTCAAAATCTTATCAAGGTATGTGCTTTGTGAAAGACCTATGAGGCGTCTCGATCTATCTCTATAGATCTTGATGCCTAATATATAAGCAGCTTCTCCAAGGTCCTTCATTGAAAAACACTTATTCAAGTAGGCCTTAATGCTGTCCAGAAATTCTATATTATTTCCCATCAGGAGTATGTCATCTACATATAATATGAGAAATGCTACAGAGCTCCCACTCACTTTCTTGTAAACGCAGGCTTCTCCATAAGTCTGCATAAACCCAAACGCTTTGATCATCTCATCAAAGCGAATGTTCCAACTCCGAGATGCTTGCACCAGTACATAAATGGATTGCTGGAGCTTGCATACTTTGTTAGCGTTCCGAGGATCGACAAAACCTTCCGGCTGCATCATATACAGTTCTTCCTTAAGATGCCCGTTAAGGAATGCTGTTTTGACGTCCATCTGCCATATCTCATAATCATAGTATGCGGCAATTGCTAACATGATTCGAACGGACTTTAGCTTCGCTACGGGAGAGAATGTCTCATAGTAGTCAATCCCTTGAACCTGTCGATAACCCTTAGCGACAAGTCGAGCTTTATAGATGGTAACATTACCATCCGTGTCCGTCTTCTTCTTAAAGATCCATTTGTTTTCTATCGCTCGCCGATCATCGGGCAAGTCTGTCAAAGTCCATACTTTGTTTTCATACATGGATTCTATCTCGGATTTCATGGCTTCAAGCCATTTGTTGGAATCCGGGCCCGCCATTGCTTCTTCATAGTTCGAAGGTTCATTGTTGTCTAACAACATGATTTCCAGGACAGGGTTGCCATACCACTCTGGTGCGGAACGTGTCCTTGTGGACCTACGAAGTTCAGCAGTAACTTGATCCGAAGTACCTTGATCATTATCATGGTTTTCCTCTTCAGTTGGTGTGGGCATCACAGGAACGGTTTCCTGTGCTGCGTCACTATCCCGCTCAAGAGGTAGTACTTCATCGAGTTCTACTTTCCTCCCACTTACTTCTTTCGAGAGAAACTCTTTTTCCAGAAAGCATCCGTTCTTGGCAACAAAGATCTTGCCTTCGGATCTTAAGTAGAAGGTATACCCTACAGTTTCCTTAGGGTATCCTATGAATACGCATTTTTCCGACTTGGGTTCGAGCTTTTCAGGTTGAAGTTTCTTGACATAAGCTTCGCATCCCCAAACTTTTAGAAACGATAGCTTAGGTTTCTTTCCAAACCATAATTCATACGGTGTCGTCTCAACGGATTTAGACGGTGCCCTATTTAAAGTGAATGTAGCTGTCTCTAGAGCGTATCCCCAAAATGATAGCGGTAAATCGGTAAGAGACATCATAGACCGCACCATATCCAATAGAGTGCGATTACGACGTTCGGACACACCGTTTCGCTGAGGTGTTCCAGGCGGCGTGAGCTGTGAAACGATTCCACATTTCTTTAAGTGTGTACCAAATTCGTGACTTAAGTATTCTCCTCCACGATCTGATCGTAAGAATTTTATCTTTCGGTCACGTTGATTCTCCACCTCATTCTGAAATTCCTTGAACTTTTCAAAGGTCTCAGACTTGTGTTTCATTAAGTAGACATACCCATATCTACTCAAGTCATCTGTGAGAGTGAGAACATAACGATATCCTCCGCGAGCCTCAACGCTCATTGGACCGCACACATCGGTATGTATAATTTCCAACAAGTTGGTTGCTCGCTCCATTGTTCCGGAGAACGGAGTCTTGGTCATTTTACCCAAGAGGCATGGTTCGCACGTGTCAAACGATTCATAATCAAGAGACTCTAAAAGTCCATCGGCATGGAGCTTCTTCATGCGCTTGACACCAATGTGACCAAGGCGGCAGTGCCACAAGTATGTGGGACTATCGTTATCAACTTTAAATCTTTTGGCATCTACACTATGAACATGTGTGATATTACGCTCGAGATTCATCAAGAATAAACCATTGACCATCGGAGCATGACCATAAAACATATCTCTCATATAAATCGAACAACCATTATTCTCAGACTTAAATGAGTAGCCATCTCGTATTAAACGAGATCCAGATACAATGTTCATGCTCAAACTTGGCACTAAATAACAATTATTAAGGTTCAAAACTAATCCCGTAGGTAAATGTAGAGGCAGCGTGCCGACGGCGATCACATCGACTCTGGAACCATTCCCGACGCGCATCGTCACCTCGTCCTTCGCCAGTCTCTGTTTATTCCGCAGCTCCTGCTGTGAGTTACAAATATGAGCAACGGCACCGGTATCAAATACCCAGGAGTTACTACGAGTACTGGTAAGGTACACATCAATCACATGTATATCAAATATACCTTTGGTGTTGCCGGCCTTCTTATCCGCTAAGTATTTGGGGAAGTTCCGCTTCCAGTGACCCTTCCCCTTGCAATAAAAGCACTCAGTCTTAGGCTTGGGTCCATTCTTTGACTTCTTCCCAGTAACTGGCTTACCAGGTGCGGCAACATCTTTGCCGTCTTTCTTGAAGTTCTTCTTACCCTTGCCCTTCTTGAACTTAGTGGTCTTATTGACCATCAACACTTGATGTTCTTTCTTGATTTCAGCCTCTGCTGACTTCAGCATCGAGAACACTTCAGGAATGGTCTTTTCCATTCCCTGCATGTTGTAGTTCATCACAAAGCTCTTGTAGCTTGGTGGGAGCGACTGGAGGATTCTGTCAATGACCGCCTCATCTGGGAGGTTAATGTTCAGCTGGGTCATACGGTTGTGCAACCCAGACATCTTCAGGATGTGCTCACTGACAGAACTGTTTTCCTCCATCTTACAACTGTAGAACTTGTCGGAGACATCATATCTCTCGACCCGGGCATGAGCTTGGAAAACTAGTTTCAGCTCTTCGAACATCTCATATGCTCCGTGATGCTCAAAACGCTTTTGGAGCCCCGGTTCTAAGCTGTAAAGCATGCCGCACTGAACGAGGGAGTAATCATCAGCGCGAGACTGCGAAGCATTCATAATGTCTTGGTTCTCTGGGACGGGAGCGTCACCTAGCGGTCCTTCTAGGACATATTGTTTCCTGGCAGCTATGAGGATGATCCTCAGGTTCCGGACCCAGTCCGTATAGTTGCTGCCATCATCTTTCAGCTTGGTTTTCTCTAGGAACGCGTTGAAGTTCATGTTGACATTAGCGTTGGCCATTGATCTACAAGACATATTTGCAAAGGTTTTAGACTAAGTTCATGATAATAAAGTTCTAATCAAATTATGAACTCCCACTTAGATTAGACATCCCTTTAGTCATCTAAGTGTTACACGATCCGAGTCGACTAGTCCGTGTCCGATCATCACGTGAGACGGACTATTCATCGTCGGTGAACATTTTCATGTTGATCGTATCTTCCATACGACTCGTGTTCGACCTTTTGGTCTCCGTGTTCCGAGGCCATGTCTGCACATGCTAGGCTCGTCAAGTTAACCCTAAGTGTTTTCGCTGTGTAAAACTGTCTTACACCCGTTGTATGTGAACGTAAGAATCCATCACACCCGATCATCACGTGGTGCTTAGAAACGACAAACTGTAGCAACGGTGCACAGTTAGGGGAGAACACTTCTTGAAATTTTATAAGAGATCATCTTATTTACTACCGTCCTCCTAAGTAAACAAGATGCATAATACATAATAAACATCACATGCAATTATATAGTTGTGACATGATATGGCCAATATCATATAGCTCCATTGATCTTCATCTTCGGGGCTCCATGATCATCTTGTCACCGGCTTGACACCATGATCTCCATCATCGTGTCTTCATGAAGTTGTCACGCCAACGACTACTTCTACTTCTATGACTAACGTTTAGCAATAAAGTAAAGTAGTTTACATGACGTTATTCAATGACACGCAGGTCATACAAAAAATAATGACAACTCCTATGGCTCCTGCCGGTTGTCATACTCATCGACATGCAAGTCGTGAATCCTATTACAAAGAACATGATCTCATACATCACAATTCATCATTCATCACAACTTCTGGCCATATCACATCACATGATCAATCGCTGCAAAAACAAGTTAGACGTCCTCTAATTGTTGTTGCATCTTTTACGTGGCTGCAATTGGGTTCTAGCAAGAACGTTTTCTTACCTACGAATCACCACAACGTGATTTTGTCAACTTCTATTTACCCTTCATAAGGGCCCTGTTCATCGATTCCGCTCCAACTAAGGTGGGAGAGACAGACACCCGCCAGCCACCTTATGCAACTTGTGCATGTCAGTCGGTGGAACCGGTCTCACGTAAGAGTACGTGTAAGGTTGGTCCGGGCCGCTTCATCCCACAATACCGCTGAGCAAGAAAAGACTAGTAGAGGCAAGTAAGATGACAAAATCCACGCCCACAACAAAGTTGTGTTCTACTCGTGCAAAGAGAACTACGCATAGACCTAGCTCATGATGCCACTGTTGGGGAACGTTGCAGAAAATTAAAATTTTTCCTACGGTTTCACCAAGATCCATCTATGAGTTCATCTAAGCAACGAGTCTAGGGAGAGAGTTTGCATCTACATACCACTTGTAGATCGCGTGCGGAAGCTTGCAAGGTGATGATGTAGTCGTACTCGACGTGATACAAATCACCGATGACCAGCGCCGAACGGACGGCACCTCCGCGTTCAACACACGTACGGGACGGGAGACGTCTCCTCCTTCTTGATCCAGCAAGGGGGAAGGAGAGGTTGATGAAGATCCAGCAGCACGACGGCGTGGTGGTGGATGCAGGGCGTCACAGCAGCAGGGCTTCGCCGAGACTACGCGGGAGAGACGTAACGGGGGGAGGAGGAGGCGCCAGGGGCTGGTGTATGAAGTCCCTCCTCTCCCCCACT
>NC_041385.1:814527596-814576247 GCF_002162155.2 Triticum dicoccoides
GGGGGGGCGGCGGCCTCGGGGAGGTTTCCCTCCCCCCCAAGGCACCTAGGGGTGCCTTCCACCACTAGGACTCCTCCTAGGGGGAAACCCTAGGCGCATGGGCCTATAGGGGCTGGTGCCCTTGGCCCATGATGGCCAAGGCGCACCCCCTACAGCCCATGTGGCCCCCCGGGACAGGTGGCCCCACCCGGTGGACCCCCGGGACCCTTCCGGTGGTCCCGGTATAATACCGATAACCCCGAAACTTGTCCCGATGCCCGAAATAGCACTTCCTATATATAATTCTTTACCTCCGGACCATTCCGGAACTCCTCGTGACGTCCGGGATCTCATCCGGGACTCCGAACAACATTCGGGTTTCTGCATATACATATCTTCATGACCCTAGCGTCACCGAACCTTAAGTGTGTAGACCCTACGGGTTCGGGAGACATGCAGACATGACCGAGACGCTCTCAGTCAATAACCATCAGCGGGATCTGGATACCCATGATGGCTCCCACATGCTCCTCGATGTTGTCATCGGATGAACCACTATGTCGAGGATTCGATCAAACCCTGTATGCAATTCCCTTTGTCAATCGGTACGTTACTTGCCCGAGACTCGATCGTCGGTATCCCAATACCTTGTTCAGTCTCGTTACCGGCAAGTCACTTTACTCGTACCGTAATGCATGATCCCGTGTCCAACACCTTGGTCACATTGAGCTCAATATGATGATGCATTATCGAGTGGGCCCAGAGATACCTCTCCGTCATACGGAGTGACAAATCCCAGTCTCGATCCGTGTCAACCCAACAGCTACTTTCGGAGATACCTGTAATGCATCTTTATAGTCACCAAGTTACGTTGTGACGTTTGATACACCCAAGGCACTCTTACGGTATCCGGGAGTTACACGATCTCATGGTCGAAGGAAGAGATACTTGACACTTGCAAAGCTCTAGCAAAACGAACTACACGATCTTTTATGCTATGCTTAGGATTGGGTCTTGTCCATCACATCATTCTCCTAATGATGTGATCCCGTTATCAACGACATCCAATGTCCATAGTCAGGAAACCATGACTATCTGTTGATCACAACGAGCTGGTCAACTAGAGGCTTACCAGGGACATAGTGTGGTCTAAGTATTCACACGTGTATTACGATTTCTGGATAATACAGTTATAGCATGAATAAAAGACAATTATCATGAACAATGAAATATAATAATACTTTTATTATTGCCTCTAGGGCATATTTCCAACAATAGCATACCCTGCAAAAACAAGTTAGACGTCCTCTAATTGTTGTTGCATGTTTTACGTGGCTGCTATGGGTATCTAGCAAGAACGTTTCTTACCTACGCAAAAGCCACAATGGTGATATGTCAATTGCTATTTACCCTTCATAAGGACCGTTTTCATCGAATCCGATCCGACTAAAGTTGGAGAGACTGTCACCCGCTAGCGACCTTATGCAACAAGTGCATGTCAGTTGGTGGAACCTATCTCATGTAAGCGTACGTGTAAGGTCGGTCCGGGCCTCTTCATCCCACGATGCCGCCAAATCAAGATAAGACCAGTAACGGTAAGCATATTGAACAAACCAACACCCACAACTACTTGTGTTCTACTCGTGCATAGAATCTACGCAATAGACCTAGCTCATGATGCCACTGTTGGGGAACGTAGCAGAAATTCAAAATTTTCTACGCATCACCAAGATCAATCTATGGAGATTCTAGCAACAAGATAGGGAGAGGATGAGCATATTCATACCTTTGAAGGTCACTAAGCGGAAGCGTTACAAGAATGCGGATGATGGAGTCGTACTTGCGGCAATTCAAATCACGGAAGATCAGATCTAGCACCAAACGGATGGTGCCTCCGCGTTCAACACACGTACAGCCCGGGGACGTCTCCTCCTTCTTGATCCAGCAAGGGGAGAGGAGAAGTTGAGGGAGAACTCTGACAACACAAGGGCGTGGTGGTGGTGGAGCTCATGGTTCTCCAGCAGGGCTTCGCCAAGCACTACAGACGAGGAGGAGGTGTTGGAGGAGGGAGAGGGCTGCGCCAGGGGAAGGGTGCGGCTAACCTCTCTCTCCCTCACTATATATAGGGGGAAGGGGGGTGGAGGAGGCGCCCTAGGGTTCCCTAGGGATGGGTGGCTGAGGGAGTCCTGGATAAGAGGGTATCCGGACAGCCGGACTATATACTTTGGCCGGACTGTTGGACTATGAAGATACAAGATAGAGGACTTCGTCCCGTGTCCGGATGGGACTCTCCTTGGCGTGGAAGGCAAGCTTGGCGATTCGGATGTAGATCTCCTTCTCTGTAAACCGACCCTGTGTAACCCTAGCCCCCTCCGATGTCTATATAAACCAGAGGGTTTAGTCCGTAGGACACAACAACAATCATACCATAAGCTAGCTCCTAGGGTTTAGCCTCTCTGATCTCGTGGTAGATCAACTCTTGTAATACTCATATCATCAAGATCAATCAAGCAAGAAGTAGGGTATTACCTCCATCGAGAGGGCCCGAACCTGGCTAAACATCGTGTCCCCAGCCTCCTGTTACCATTAGTCTTAGACGCACAGTTTGGGACCCCTACCCGAGATCCGCCGGTTTTGACACCGACATTGGTGGTTTCAGTGAGAGTTCCACTATGTCATCGCAATAAGGCTTGTTGGCTTGTCTCGTTGTTAAAGACAACATCACCACCGGGGGAGCCCTGGCTCTAGGCCAAACTCTCCGGCAGGGCGGCTTCGTTATGACCACCTGATCGGCTGTCGCGCCGACAATGACTTCTCAGGTCGTTAAAAATAGCCTCCACGTTGATTCGGAACTTGCCGAACTGATGGACCCAATGGAGCTCTTCTCCCTCAATGAGATCTTGGATCACGCCGCCGCCCTGGGCGTCGCTATGGACTATGACCAGATCGGGCTTAAACCCGACCAAAGGGAGATTCACTCTCCACCGGTCACCCATGAGATAGCGGTAGTGGAAGAGCATCATCCTAATTCTCCCTCTACTTTGAGGATGAACTATGTCCGGATTTCCGAGCTCTCTGAGCCGGACACCTGCTCGCGGGAGGACATGACCCAGAGCCCGGACTCAGAATCAGGTGGCAGCCTAAAGAGATCAAGCAACGCCCCAGAACCCGAGCCATTAAGCTTGGAAGCCTCTTTGCCCCTAGGTCCTAGATTGGGTCGGTATTCGGATTCAAATCCACCCACCCACCCAGATTTATCCAATCTTTCATATATTAGACAAGAGCCCCAAGAAACAGTACATCATTACTGGGCCAGATTCCTCCTTGTGATAAACAGGGTCAAGGACTGTCGTGAGGCAGACGCAATCTCCCTCTTTTGCAAAAATTGCACGGACAAAGGGGTTCTCAACGCTATAAGTTGCCGCGACATATTACACTTTGCTGACTTAGCGGCCACAGTGCAAAAATACTGTGCGATGGAAAGCGCCTGGAAAACCCAAACAAACTTCTGGGACAATCTGGCTCTAACCAATTCCTCTGTCCGAGCTAAAAAGGTAAGCTCTCGTAAGTCACACGATTCAAGTACTAAAAAGCCAAAGCCCGCCGCAAGGCGTGGAACCATATTGGAAGAATGGCTAAACGGGCCGTGCAAGATTCACAGCACACCGGATACTACGCCAACGCAAAGCCTTAGAGCATGTTGGATACTCCGGCAAGTAGCAAAGAGCGGCGAGGATCTCCTCATAGAACATATAGCAGAGCAATATCCCGCCGGAGACAACAATATGGTATTTACAGTCTTCGAGACTTTCGCCTCAAATAACAGGCGCAAGCGAGGTCAGCACAGCCTCGCAGAAGTTTGCCATGTGGCAAGAATAAATCCATGGAACGACATGGCTATAACTTACAATGCCAGTGACGAACCTCAATTCTGAACAGTCCGAGCACCAGCTGCTTTGTTCCTTAGCCCAATCGTGGATGGCTTCAGGCTCACTAAAGTGCTCATGGACGGTGGAAGCGGGCTAAACCTCATTTATGAGGAAACCCTTATCAAGATGGAAATTGACAGGAGCCACATTGAGCAAAGCAGCACAACCTTCAGGGGAATTATCCCTGGTCGGGAGGCGCGATGCGCGGGAAAAATCACACTGGATGTGGTATTCGGCACGCCGGAGAATTACAGGTCCGAAGAATTACATTCCAAGTGGCCCTGTTCAGCAGCGGTTACCATGCCCTCTTGGGGCGGGACGCATTCACAAGTTTCCAGGCTATACCCCATTACGGGTACATGAAGCTCAAAATGCCCGGGCCCAATGGAATCATCACTCTAGCTAGTGATCCGGACGTCGCACTCCGCGCCGAAAACAAAACCGCCGCCCTCGCCCTGGAGTCATTATCAGAAGCCCTCGCGGCCGAAGAACTAACAACGCTGCAAGCAACATTGGATAGAGATGATGTGATACTCGACAAGTGACCTAAATCCACCTCCTTCAAACCAGCGGACGAGATAGTCAAATTCCAGGTCCACCCAACGGACCCTACAAAGATAGCTTCAATTGGGACATAGTTGAACCCCGCGATAGATGCCGCACTGCGAGATTTCCTGCGTGAAAGCTGGGATATATTCTCCTGGCACCCTTCGGACATGCTGGGCATCCCAGGCAGGCTGGTCGAACACAGCCTCAACATACTGAAAGGATACAAGCCAGTCAAGCAGACTCTTAGGCGCTTCTCAGAGCCTAAGCGGCTAGCCATGGGACAAGAGCTAGCCAAACTACTCGAGGCCGGATTCATCAGAGACATCAAACATCCGGATTGGCTAGCAAACTTGGTAATGGTACCAAAAAAGGACAAATCCTGGTGCTTGTGTGTCGATTTCAAGGACCTCAATAAAGCTTGCCCTAAGGATCCCTTCCAACTCCCCCACATTGATCAAATAATCGATGCCACCGCAAGACACGACTCATCGTGTTTCCTCGATGCATACTCCGGATACCATCAAATAAAGATGGCGGAGTCCGACCAGGTCGCAACGGCCTTTATCACTCCGTACGACCCCTTCTGTTTCAACACCATGCCCTTCGGGCTCAAAAACGCCCGCGCAACCTATCAACGCATGATTCAGACATGCCTGGAAAAACAAATCGGCAAGACAGTAGAGGCCTACATAGACGACGTGGTCATCAAAAAAGACACGTCGAAACTTTAATAGATGACTTGAGGCTTACGTTCGATAATCTCCGAACATACGACATCAAGCTCAACCCAGAGAAGTGTGTCTTCGGAGTACCCTCTGGAAAATTGCTCGGCTTCATTGTTTCCAATAGAGGAATTGAAGCAAATCTGGCAACAATCTGAGCTCTGTCACAGTTGGCTATCCCAACAGACCTCAAGAAGATCCAGAAACTAACTGGATGCATGGCTGCCTTAAGCCGCTTTATCTCCCGCTTAGGAGAAAAGGCACTACCTCTCTATCGCCTTATTTGATGCATCGAACACTTCAAGTGGACGGATGCGGCCACGGCCGGACTGGAAGAAATAAAGGCACTATTGGCCACAAACCCAGTCCTGACCGCGCGAAACATTGGCGAACCCATGCTATTATACATAGCCGCAACAAACCAAGTTGTGAGCGCAGTGCTCGTCGTCGAACGAGAGGCAGACAGACACAAGTTCCCGCTCCAAAAGCCGGTATATTACGTGTCCACTGTCCTCACTCCATGCAAATTTCGGTACCCACACTATCAAAAGATAGCGTACGCGGTCTTCATGGCATCCCGAATACTACGACACTACTTTCAGGAGTGTTCGACTACGGTGGCCTCCGAAGTGCCACTCAATGACATAATAAATAACCACGATGCAACAGGCCGAATTGCTAAATGGGCTATTGAGCTCCTTCCGTTTGACATAACATACAAACCACGACGGGCCATTAAGTCGCAAGTACTGGCCGACTTCGTCGCTGAACGGACACAAGCCGAACTCCCTAAAGAGTACGGCGCATACTCAAATTGGATCATGCATTTCGACGGCTCTAAAATGCTGGCCGGATTGGGAGCAGGTGTCGTCCTGACATCCCCCACCGGAGACACGGTGCAGTATGTCCTCCAAATATTATACACAGACTCCAATAATGCAGTCGAATACGTTGCATGGTCTTCGGATGGCAGTCTCCATGGGCATTCAACGCCTAGAAGTGCACGGGGACTCGAACCTCGCAATATCTCAGGTAAATGGAGACTTTGATGCCAAGGACCAGAAAATGGCGGCCTATCGCAATGCCGTCCTCAAAATGTCATCTTGGTTCGAGGGGCTCGAATTCCACCATGTGGTAAGAGAAAATAACCAAGCGGCTGATATCCTCGCCCGCATCGGCGCTAGACGCGACCCCGTCCCACCTAATATCTTCTTAGAAAGGCTGTTCAAGCCGTCCGTGGCATGGGAAGGGGAGTCCGGCACTATTAGTCCGGCTCCGAGCACAACCCCAGATTCTGAACCTTCTGACGTAATCGGAGGCTCTGCCACCGAAATAACATCTTCGGCCCACGAAATAATGGCTGTCATCGCCCCGTGGACCGAGCCCTTCTTGGCCTACCTTAATAGGCAAGAGCTCCCTGAGGACCAAAATGAGGCACGTTGTATTGTGCGATGCTCTAAAGCCTACAAAGTCCATGAAGGAGAGCTCTACAAGAAGAGCGCCACAGGAGTGCTCCAACGATGCATCTCCAAAGAGGAAGGGCGACAGCTCTTAGCCAAAATCCATTCCAGACTAGGCGGGCACCACACGGCAGCCCGAGCTCTCGTAAGCAAGGTTTTTCGGATAGGATTCTACTGGCCGACAGCCCGGGCGGACGCACAAGACCTTGTCCAACATTGCGTTGGTTGTCAACTATTTGCCAATCAAAGCCATATGCCCCCTACCGCTCTCCAAACGATCCCCATAACTTGGCCTTTCACGGTCTGGGGGCTGGATATGGTGGGACCCCTTAAAGGGGGAAGCCATAAGAAAAAATACTTATTGGTCATGGTGGACAAGTTCACCAGATGGATAAAAGCCAAACCAGTTAAAACGGTTGAATCCGGACCAGTGATAGACTTCATATCGAAGGTTGTACACCGTTACGGTGTCCCCCACAGTATCATCACTGACAATGGCTCGAATTTTATAGCTGAGGAGGTGAAAACCTGGTGCGGAAAAATGGGCATTAAGCTCGACTACGCCTCTGTCTATCACCCCCAAACAAACGGTCAAGTCAAACATGCAAATGGTCTTATCATGAGCGGCATTAAACCCAGACTAGTGCGATCCTTGAAGGAATCAGACACGCATTGGGTCAAGGAACTCGACTCCGTACTCTGGGGGCTGCGGACCACGCCGAATCGCACCACCGGATACACACCATTTTTTATGGTGTACGATGCAGAAGTAGTGATGCCTTGCGATATAATCCATGACTCACCTCGCGTGCGCATGTATGAAGAGAAGGAAGCCGAGCTAGACCGGCAGGACAACTTAGATGCTTTGGAGGAGGAGCGTGATGTCGCTAAAGCCCGTTCCGCATTCTATCAGCAACAGGCTCGAAGGTATCAAAGCAGAGAAGTACAGGCCAAAACTTATAATATTGGCGAACTCGTTCTACGCCTCCCCAAGAATAAGAAGGACAAGATCAAACCCAAGTGGGAGGGTCCCTTCATCATTGATAAAGTCGTTAACGGAGGAGCGTACCGTCTGCGCAGTGCATCTGATAACAGACTCGAGCTGAACCCATGGAACGCGGCCAGACTCCGGAGATTCTACGCCTAGCGCTGAACTCAGTGTTTGTCTCCTTAACTCCGCCTCTCCAATTATGTCCTCTTTCCTCCTTTCTCGCCCCTTTTTCCTTTTTAATATACAACCTTAAAACTGTACGGATGCCCTGAGCACTCCGGCCGCATTATGCGTGCACACTATACTTGGGGGCTTCCTATTCGGAACCTAAATATAATTACTTTAATGGCTTCTTGCCAGCCACATTTGCATTTTTGTTTCCATATGTGCCTTTTCTTCACCATTATATGCATCGATATGACTTAAGTTTTGGCCATGCTGGGCTGCCTGGCTCTTGTATTTATTCCCTACGTTCCCATTAATTCGGCTAGGGCATAAGGGGAGCACCTATGCGATTGTTACTGCCGGTTGAGCCAGATGTGTACCTCAGACTGGGTGAAGCCGAAAGCTAGCGTTCTTAAGGGAATATTCGGTCGGTGAACAAAAGATGTTCTCGTTCATTACAACGAAAATACCCAGATGTTTTGTTTCCTGCGCTTCGGTTCGCAGTTCAGACATGCACATCGATGCATGCGCACCCAGAGAAAGGAACCCCTAACGGAACTATTCTCTCTGGCAGATGTTTCTTACTATCCATGTAATATAACATAACTAGTTGGGTACTTGTCTGTTCAAGCACTTATGACCCCTACGCATGGTTTCCACGCATACCCCGGTTTTTCATAACTGTGTGGGAATTCAGATACACCCCGGACTGTCATATCCGGGGGCTGAAGCGAAAAGGTCCGCCATGACAAATGATTTTCAATCCGGCTAGGGAGTACATGAGCCCATTCAAATTACATAGTCATTTAGACTGGCTTTACTCTTCCTCTATACCATCCAACATGCTATCTAGCTTACAATCCCGTTGGGAATACTTTGCAGCTAACTCTACTTGGTCATATACCAGACTAACGAGTATCTCTTGTCCATCTGACCCCACCGGTCCGACTTTGGCCATATGGTTTGGGTCAGCCTTGGCGTATCACGTCTTCACCATGGCCCAAGCTTCTCTCGCACCTTGCCAGCAAGCCGATACCTTCCATAATCGGAAGCGCCGCCATGCTCCTTTGAGCATCTCTACAAGTTCGCTCATGCCTCCTGGCAGGGAAGCGAATGGCCACAAGGCCTGGAAAATACCCTGCATCACCTGCCGAGCTCGTTCGTGCAGTTGTGAAAGCTCCTGCAGCATATCACCTGTGGAGCCGGGCATCTCCTCTTCAGGACGGCCCGTCACCATACCTGTAGACATAACTCTGTCAATACGCCTCTTCACCGAACTATACTACAGTTCGTTCAAGCACTTACTATAAATGCCGCGTCAAAGCCTCCAGTTCTCCTTCACGGAGTCCGCGAGCTGAGCCCGAACATCTTTCAATTCGACGCTCAATCGGAGATTCGCATCTTGAAGTTTATTCTTCTCCTGAATAGACTGCGTCAGCACGCGTTCGCCCGCCTTCAGCTGACTTCGCAGATGCAGCTCATTATCTCCCATAGTCTTCGGATTTCCTCTGGGATTGTCTGCTGAATTTTTCGTCAGATTTATAAACCATGCCGAACAAACAAACTGGTAGAAGGAAATTATTACCAGAAGAAGCCTTCTTAGATTCCCCTTGTCCGGCTAAATTGGCCTTCATTTGGGCCTTACATTCCTCCAACTCTCGAGACAACTGGGCATTCTTCTCTACAAGAACCTATGCATTCAATGATCCTTAAATCAGTTGTGCCAACTGTTTCAAGTCTCATGGGCTACTACTATACATACTTATTAAATTCTCTTACCCGTATATCCTTCACATACTGGTCCGTTTCTCTGGCAAGTCCATCTTGAGCAGCGCGGATATATGCGTGTCCAGAATTGAAGGCATTAAACGCCTCTTCGGAAAAAATACCACCGCGGAGTACGGCCCGCCGGCGCTGGTGATTCATGGCGCTCTCCACTTCAGAATTTGTGGCGGAAAGCATATCTGTATCCTCCGCAGGAGGACAGTTTGGCACTATCCCCACATGAGTCTCAGCCCGTGAATCCGGTCCAGGAATCCGGCTGCTGGAGACGTGGCCGGAAGGTTCCCCGGATATAGTCTAGCGTTTCCTGTCAGGACATAATTAAAGTCGTCGCGCCTCGACAAAAAGACCAAATAAACCACATGGCAAGTTTAATGAATACCTCTGCGCCTGCGACTCGGTCCTAACCGCCTTCCTTTTAAGCCTACCTTGTCTAGGCGCCTCTTTCTGAGAGGACCCCACGGGTTCCGCACGGCGTCCCGACTGCCCTTTCTATAAAAGTACGACATGTGAGCATAAGGTATGGCAAAACGAAGGAATTATTTCGGAAGGTTGGAACCCCGACATTACTTACATGCGACACGGGAAGTAGTCCGGGATAATCCGCGATGATGGCCACTAAAGAGTCGCCACTGCTTGCCTGGTAGAAAGTCCCGTCGATGAATTCTACGGATCTGTCCGGATCTTCTTCAAGTCCGGGGTCGAGAGCCCGACCGGGATCCTCTGGCTGCGGAGAGGGGCTGTTAAACTCTTTCACGACCTTCCTTAGTCCATGTTTTGAAACGGCAAGGTAAATGATTGGGACGAAGAAGGTAAGAACAGATAGAGTCGAGTAAAAGATGACAACTTACCCAGCTTCGGGGGTTATACATGGAAAATCCATCCCGCAGTTTAATGAGGAGGAACTCCTCTTCTTCTCCTTTGTACAATTTGGACAGTATCCTCGCCAAAGATGTGGCGGAGTCCAGACCTTTGCGACCGCAGCGGGAGGCATCGTCTTCTCCATTGAAGTGCCACATGGGTTTTCTCCTATATTGAAGTGGCCGCACTCCACTTAGTACGCATATTGACATAACTTTGATTATTGTTAATCCTGATTTGGCCAGGGTTTGTATCCGGCTCATCAGATAAAAGACTTCCCTGTTTTCTTCCTCCTGGGGGCTCCAAGGGCGCCAGCTTTGGCGTTTCTTCAGCAGAGTATTGGAAACTCAGGAAGGCCCGTCCGGACTGGGTCCGGAAGGGGAACATCATCAACATAAAACCACTCCGAGGGCCAGTCTTCGGACGCCTTCTTTGGAGTACCGGACAGGTATCCGGTCTGGGCGATGTGCCATATTTCGGCTCCGCCCACTTGATATATAGATCCCTCCTGGTTGCGGGGGACGAGGCAAAATAACCTCTTCCATAGCTCAAAATGAGCTTCGCAGCCCAGGAACAGCTCGCAGAGGGCAACGTAGCCTGCGATGTGCAGTATGGAGGCGGGGGTAAGATTATGCAACTAGAGACCGTAGAACTCCAGGAGTCTGCGGAGGAATGGGTGGATTGGAAACCCGACGCCTCTTAGCAGATATAGGACGAGGCATACTCGCTCCCCCTGAGATGGGTTATGGAATCTCTCCGCTTGCTCCCCGCCATTATATGTGGCTAGTCCGGATCGTACGGGAACCATGTATGCGGGCGGAAGGAACCCTTTGGTCTGCAGCTCTATTAGGCGACTGTGAGGGATGGAACACTTTTCCCAATCCCCTGGCTTCAAGCTAGGGGAGCGGCGAGCAGGGCTGCGACACCCGGTCATGATGGGATGGCCTCTTTTGGACGCGCTCCGCGGAATGCTTGCTTGGGGGAAGATGGTGTGATTTGGATCTAAGGATCCCCGTCTCCTCAAATAGACGGCTCACCTACGGGATTAAGGTGACAAATGTAAAAATGCCCGGGCACCTCGTCTTCGATCGACACATGGAGGTGGCCATTATTGAAGCATAGAAGCTGAGGAGTACAACCTTACTGGGAGGCCGGACACTATCAGCTGCGACAGGTGCACCGGATTTGTAGAAGAACCCGCCTTGCAATGCCGAAGACAATCTGCGCGCCGGACTCATCATCCTTGAAGCCTGGTTCGGGGGCTACTGAGGGAGTCCTGGATAAGGGGGTATCCGGACAGTCGGACTATATACTTTGGTCAGACTGTTGGACTACGAAGATACAAGATAGAGGACTTCGTCCCGTGTCCGGATGGGACTCTCCTTGGCGTGTAAGGAAAGCTTGGCGATTCGGATGTAGATCTCCTTCTCTATAAACCGACCCTGTGTAACCCTAGCCCCCTCCGGTGTCTATATAAACCGGAGGGTTTAGTCCGTAGGACACAACAACAATCATACCATAGGCTAGCTCCTAGGGTTTAGCCTCTCTGATCTCGTGGTAGATCAAATCTTGTAATACTCATATCATCAAGATCAATCAAGCAGGAAGTAGGGTATTACCTCCATCGAGAGGGCCCGAACCTGGGTAAACATCGTGTCCCCCGCCTCCTATTACCATTAGTCTTAGACGCACAGTTCGGGACCCCCTACCCGAGATCCGCCAGTTTTGACACTGACAGTGGCGGCCACAGGGGAAACCCTAGATGGGTTTGGGCGCTCCCGCCCCTAGGAAACTTGCCCCCCAAGCCGGGAGGGGCGGCTGCCCTAGGGGAGGCGCCCCCACCTCTCCTGGTTATGTGAGAGGGGTTGGGAGGGGCGCACAGCCCCTTAGTGGGCTGGTGTGCCCCCTCCCCTTGGCCCATAAGGCCCCCCAACGCTTGCCGGGGCCTCCGAAACACCTTTCGGTCACGGTGGTCGTCACCCGGTACACCCAGAACAATTCTGGACTCCAATACCCTTCGTCCAATATATTGATCTTCACCTCCGGACCATTCCGGAGTTCCTCGTCATGTCCGGGATCTCATCTGGGACTCCGAACAACCTTCGGTAACCACATACTATTTCCCATAACAACTCTAGCGTCACCAAACCTTAAGTGTGTAGACCCTACGGGTTCGGGAACCATGCAGACATGAGCGAGACGTTCTCCGGCCAATAACCAACAGCGGGATCTGGATACCCATGTTGGCTCCCACATGTTCCACGATGATCTCATCGGATGAACCACGACGTCGGGGATTCAAGCAATCCCGTATACAATTCCCTTTGTTAATCGGTACATTACTTGCCCATGATTCGATCGTCGGTATCCCAATACCTCGTTCAATCTCGTTACCGGCAAGTCACTTTACTCATTCTGTAATGCATGATCCCGTGACTAACTACTTAGTCACATTGATCTCATTATGATGATGCATTACCGAGTGGGCCCAGAGATACCTCTCCCTCACACGGAGTGACAAATCCCAGTCTTGATTCGTGCTAACCAACAGACACTTTCGGAGATACCCGTAGTGCACCTTTATAGCCACCCAGTTACGTTGTGACGTTTGGCACACCCAGTTACGGTATCCAGGAGTTGCACAATCTCATGGTCTAAGGAAATGATACTTGACATTAGAAAAGTTTTAGCAAACGAACTACACGACCTTGTGCTATGCTTAGGATTGGGTCTTGTCCATCACATCGTTCTCCTAATGATGTGATACCGTTATCAATGACATCCAATGTCCATGGTCAGGAAACCATAACCATCTATTGATCAACGAGCTAGTCAACTAGAGGCTCACTAGGGACATATTGTGGTCTATGTATTCACATATGTATTACGGTTTCCAGTTAATACAATTATAGCATGAACAATAGACAATTATCATGAACAAGGAAATATAATAATAACCATTTTATTATTGCCTCTAGGGCATATTTCCAACACTATGCACCTGCATCGTCACATGAGTCGATGATATGCATCATATATAGTTGAGTAACAGAAAGAGACAGACTTGGAAAAATTGAAACAACATATCATAAGCATAAATAACAAAGTTCATCGTCTTCATGTAGAGACGCTGAGAGGCTACCCATGTTCGGACGTCTTCCCGCGACATTTGTCCTTCTTCATAGAACATCCCTGTTTTTTTGATGACCTCGTTCATGATGATTTAGGCAAGTTCGCGCTCGATGTTATAGAACTCAGCTCGAAGTCGATGATCCTCGATATCTCCTACGTCCTTTGCCCATTGCAGAATATGGGCATCGCTGGATCTAGGTGACATGCGAAGGTTCTGGTGATCCCGTCTGTACTCCAGCATGTGGTGTAGGACATAGAATCCATCATTAAGAGAATCGCTCAGTTGCTGGATGCAACAGAAGTCGGTCTTATGGCTGAAGGGGAGCCTGCCGCCCCTTCTCTTCTTGTCCTTGACCTCTCCACCCCGTGCTTGGTAGTAAAACATAGCACTGTCGAGAACATCCTTGATGTGGGTGTAATCCTTTTTGTGAATGTTCTTCGACGAGTCCAAGTAAAGAGTGTGGGAGTATCGGGGGTAGAGGATGATGAGGATGGCGCGCCCACTGCTGCGCAAAATAAGTACACCTCAAATTAATTAGCCTCCACTGTGCAAATGAATGATTGAAATCGAAGGAAGGATATCCGCGCGGATGACTTACACGGGATGATAAGGCACGAGAATCGCCTCCTTGTCCTTATAGGCGAGCATGAAACTGACGATGTATTCCCTCGCGTATTCACAATGCTTTGCGCAGACTCCCAAGAAGCCCTCGTGCATGTAGTACGGGTCAGCGACACAGATATGATGTATCTGCTCAACCCCGATGATGTAGTTCATGTCCAAGGCATAAAGGCGGACAAACATAAAATCTAGCTTCTTGACATGAAACATGTCGAATATGTAATCGAATCGAAGGAAGAACTTATCCGTCCCGCGGAACGTTAACCACGTAGAGTGGGTATCCTGGATCTTTCGAGGCGATGAGGCCTTTCTCTATTCGCAGCACATCATCATGAAGTCTCCTTAGATCGCCGAATCTGGCCCCTAGCGCTCTTGGAGGTAGGATTGGTTGACCGGGGATATCTATACGGTCCTGAAGCCGAGGCTGCTGAGGCGGCTGGATCATAGAATCAACTTTTTTGCCTTTCCTCGCTCTCTTCCTAGACTTCTTTACTATCGGAAGGTCGTCCATTATACGTTCAGCCTCCGGAGACAGTAATTCAGGCACCGACTCATGATGCTCAAACCCTGAGTAGGCGCCAGTATAGACATACTATTGAGTGCCATCGTCATCCTCATCCTCATCCATGGTAACATTATCAGCGACTAATGGAGCCTCCTCCTTACCCCATTTGCTATCACCCAACCGACACCCGATGCTAATTGGGTAGATGGGGTGTTGATGTTCATACCTTGCTGAGGTTGCGTGCTCGTGGGTGTGCTCCCGGTCGCCTCCAGATGAAGCAGACTCTTTGGCCACAACAGGACCCACCCATTGCAACAATCACCAAGCCGCCATGGGGTCTCATTGTCATCCCCCACTACTATCAGAGGAGGCAAATTCTCGTGGCCCGGTTTGACACTGGCCACGGAAACCTTGAAGACGTTCGGGGGGAATCGGCCGGCTGTGGAACAATGGTTCCTTCGGCTCCATTATTGTCGCCTTCCCCACGTTCACCTTCTGGTCGCCGATGGTGTACAATATGGTGCACGGGGTTTCGTCGGACTGCAAAGAAAAGTCTCCGATGTGAGACATCCGAAAGGCAACGAAAACAAGAGATTATACATTTATTGAAGGGGGGCGGTGTGACAGATACCGCGAGGGCGTCGAGCTCAGCCAAAGACGAAGCACCGCTGAGCACGTCTGGTGCGGGAGCCAGTGCCAGAGCAGGTGCGGGAGCCGGTGCGGGAGCAGGTGCAGGAGCCGGTGCGGGAGCAGGTGCTGGTGCAATGCTAGTCGAGCTGCTCCCCAAGAAGTCAGCAAGGGGAAAGTCCGATGCATTTTTTCTGGATTTTGCCTGGTCCAATTGAAAACGACCGGAACCAAGGAAGTAGATGTTGGAAATATGCCCTAGAGGAAATAATAAAATGGTTATTATTGTATTTCCTTGTTCATGATAATTGTCTATTATTCAGGCTATAATTGTATTGAACGGAAACCGCAATACATGTGTGAATACACAGACCACAACATGTCCCTAGTGAGCCTCTAGTTGACTAGCTCGTTGATCAACAGATGGTCATGGTTTCCTGACCATGGACATTGGATGTCATTGATAACGGGATCACATCATTAGGAGAATGATGTGATGGACAAGACCCAATCCTAAGCCTAGCACAAGATCGTGTAGTTCGTATGCTAAAGCTTTTCTAATGTCAAGTATCTTTTCCTTAGACCATGAGATTGTGCAACTCCCGGATACCGTAGGAATGCTTTGGGTGTACCAAACGTCACAACATAACTAGGTTGCTATAAAGGTGCACTACGGGTATCTCCAAAAGTGTCTGTTGGGTTGGCACGAATCGAGACTAGGATTTGTCACACCGTGTGACGGAGAGGTATCTCTGGGCCCACTTGGTAGGACATCATCATAATGTGCACAATGTGATCAAGGAGTTGATCACGGGATGATGTGTTACGGAACGAGTAAAGAGACTTGCCGGTAACGAGATTGAACAAGGTATCGACATACCGACGATCGAATCTCGGGCAAGTACTATACCAGTAGACAAAGGGAATTGTATACGGGATTGATTGAATCCTTTACATCGTGGTTCATCCGATGAGATGATCATGGAACATGTGGGAGCCAACATGGGTATCCAGATCCCGCTGTTGGTTATCGGTCGGAGAGTTGTCTCGGTCATGTCTGCATGGTTCCTGAACCCGTAGGGTCTACACACTTAAGGTTCGATGACGCTAGGGTTATAAAGGAAGTTTGTATGTGGTTACCGAATGTTGTTCGGAGTCCTGGATGAGATCCCGGACGTCATGAGGAGTTCCGGAATGGTCCGGAGGTAAAGACTTATATATGGGAAGTCCTGCTTTGGTCACCGGAAAAGTTTCGGGTGCTATCGGTAACGTACCGGGACCACCGGGAGGGTCCCGGGGGTCCACCAGGTGGGGCCACCGGCCCCAGAGGGCTGCGTGGGCCAAGTGTGGCAGGGGACCAGCCCCAGGTGGGCTGGTGCGCCCCCCTACAGGGCCCAAGGCGCCTAGCATTGAAAACCCTAGGGGAGGGGGCGCCTCCACCTTGCTTGGGGGGCAAGGGACCCCTCCTGGCGGCCGCCCCTCCCCTCTAGATGGGATCTGGAGGGGCTCGCCCCCTCTCCCCTTCCCCTTTAGATAGTGGGGGTTTTGGGGCTGCCAAGGACATGAGTTTTCCTCTCCCATGGTGCAGCCCTACCCCTCTCCCTCCTTGTCTCTTGCGGTGCTTGGCGAAGCCCTGCTGGAGTGCCACGTTCCTCCACCACCACCACGCCGTTGTGCTGCTGCTGGACAGAGTCTTCCCCAACCTCTCCCTCTCCCCTTGCTGGATCAAGGCGTGGGAGACATCACCGGGCTGCACGTGTGTTGAACGCGGAGGTGCCGTCCGTTTGGCACTAGGATCTTCGGTGATCTGGATCACGACGAGTACGACTCCCTCAACCCCATTCTCTTGAACGCTTCCGCTCACGATCTACAAGGGTATGTAGATTCACTCATCTCTCTCGTTTCTAGTCTCTCCATAGATAGATCTTGGTGACTCGTAGGAAAATTTTGAATTTCTGCTACAATCCCCAACGGTGGTATCAGAGCTAGGTCTATTGCGTAGATTCTATGCACGAGTAGAACACAAGTAATTGTGGGCGTTGATTTTGTTCAATATGCTTACCGTTACTAGTCCTATCCTGTTTCGACGGTATTGTGGGATGAAGCGGCCCTGACCGACCTTACACGTACACTTACGTGAGACAGGTTCCACCGACTGACATGCACTTGTTGCATAAGGTGGCTAGCGGGTGCCAGTCTCTCCCAGTTTAGTCGGATAGGATTCGATGAAAAGGGTCCTTATGAAGGGTAAATAGCAATTGGCATATCACGTTGTGGCTTTTGCGTAGGTAAGAAATGTTCTTGCTAGAAACCCATAGCAGCTACGTAAAACATGCAAACAAGAATTAGAGGACGTCTAACTTGTTTTTGCAGGGTATGCTATGTGATGTGATATGGCCAAAAGAATGTGATGAATGATATGTGATGTATGAGATTGATCATGTTCTTGTAATAGGAATCACGACTTGCATGTCGATGAGTATGACAACCGACAGGAGCCATAGGAGTTGTCTTTATTTATTGTATGACCTGCGTGTCACTGAATAATGCCATGTAATTACTCTACTTCATTGCTAAACCGTTAGCCATAGTAGTAGAAGTAATAGTTGGCGAGACAACTTCATGGAGACACGATGATGGAGATCATGATGGTGGAGATCATGGTGTCATGCCGGTGATGATGATGATTATGGAGCACCAAAGATGGAGATCAGAAGGAGCAAAATGATATTGGCCATATCATGTCATTTTTTGATTGCATGTGATGTTTATCATGTTTGTGCATCTTATTTGCTTAGAACGACGGTAGTAAATAAGATGATCCCTCATAATAATTTCAAGAAAGTGTTCCTCCTAACTGTGCACCATTGCAAAAGTTCGTTGTTTCGAAGCACCACGTGATGATCAGGTGTGATAGATTCTAACGTTCACATACAACAGGTGTAAGCCAGATTTACACACGCGAAACACTTAGGTTGACTTGACGAGCCTAGCATGTACAGACATGGCCTCAGAACACAAGAGACCGAAAGGTCGAACATGAGTCGTATAGAGGATACGATCAACATGAAGATGTTCACCGATGATGACTAGTCCTTCTCACATGATGATCGGACACGGCCTAGTTGACTCTGATCATGTATCACTTAAGATGACTAGAGGGATGTCTATCTAAGTGGGAGTTCATTAGATGAACTTAATTATCCTGAACATAGTCAAAAGGTTTTTGCAAATTATGTCATAGCTCGCGCTTTAGTTCTACCGTTTTAGATATGTTCCTAGAGCAACTTTAGTTGAAAGTTGATAGTAGCAATTATGCGGACTGGGTCCGTAAACTGAGGATTGTCCTCATTGCTGCGTAGAAGGCTTATGTCCTTAATGCACCGCTCGGTGTGCTGAACCTCGAACGTCGTCTGTTGATGTTGCGAACTTTTGACATACACGTTTTGATAACTACATGATAGTTCAGTAATGTTAAACGGTTTAGAATTGAGGCACCGAAGACGATTTGGAAACATCGCGGAACATACGAGATGTTTCGAGGGCTGAAATTGGGATTTCAGGCTTGTGCCTCCATCAAGAGGTATAAGACCTCCGACGAGTTTCTTAGCCTACAAACTAAGGGAGAAAAGCTCAACTGTTGAGCTTGTACTCAGATTGTCTGGGTACAACAATCACTTGAATCGAGTGGGAGTTAATCTTCCAGATGAGATAGTGATGTTTCTCCAAAGACATTGCCACCAAGCTACTAGAGCTTCGTGATGAACTATAACATAACAGGGATACATATGATGATCCTTGAGCTATTCGCGATGTTCGACACGGCGAAAGTAGAAATCAAGTAGGAGCGTCAATTGTTGATGGTTAGTAAAACCACTAGTTTCAAGAAGGGCAAGGGCAAGAAGGGATACTTCATGAAACAACAAAACAGTTGCTGCTCTAGTGAAAACCCAAGGTCGAACCCAAACCCGAGACTAAGTGCTTTTGTAATGAGAGGAACAAACACTAAAGCAGAACCACCCTAGATACTTGGTAGATAAGAAGGCAGGCAAGGTCGACGGAAGTATATTGGATATACATCGTATTAATGTGTACTCTACTAGTACTCCTAGTAGCACCATGGTAATAGATACCGGTTCGGTTGCTAAGTGTTAGTAACTCGAAATAAAAGGCTACGGAATAAATGGAGACTAGCTAAAGGTGAGATGACGATGTGTGTTGGAAGTGTTTCCAAGGTTGATGTGATCAAGCATCGCCTGCTCCATTTACCATCGAGATTGGTGTTAAACCTAAATAATTGTTATTTGGTGTTTGCTTTGAGCATAGACATGATTTGATTATGTCTATCGCAATACGGTTATTCATTTAAGGAGAATAATGGTTACTCTATTTATTTGAATAATACCTTCAATGGTCTTGCACCTAAAGTAATGGTTTATTGAATCTCGATCGTAGTGATACATATGTTCATGCCAAAAGATATAAGATAGTAATGATAGTACCACCTGCTTGTGGCACTGCCATTGAGTCATATTGGTACAAAACGCATGAAGAAGCTCCATGTTGATGGATCTTTGGACTCACTCGTTTTTGAAAAGTTTGAGACATGCGAACCATGTCTATTGGTATGTGCGCATGAAGAAACTCCATGCAGATGGATCGTTTGGACTCACTTGATTCTAAATCACTTGAGACATGCAAATCATACCACACGGGCAAGATGACTGAAAAGCCTCGTTTTTCAGTAAGATGGAACAAGAAAGCTTGTTGGAAGTAATACATTTTGATGTGTGCAGTCCAATGAGTGCTGAGGCACACAGTGGATATTGTTATGTTCTTACTTCACAGATAATTTAAGTAGAAACACAAGTCTGAATTATTGAAAGGTTCAAGTAATTTCAGAGTGAAGTTGAAGATCTTCGTTACAAGAGGATAAAAATGTCTATGATATGATCATAGAGATGAATATTTGAGTTGCGAGTTTGGTACACAATTAAGACATTGTGGAAATTGTTTCACAACTAACACCGCCTGGAACACCATAGTGTGATGGTGTGTCCGAACATCACAGATGCACCCTATTGGATATGGGGCATACTATGATGTCTCTTATTGAATTACCACTATCGTTCATGTGTTAGGCATTAGAGACAACCACATTCACTTTAAATAGGGCACCACGTAATTCCGTTGAGATGACACCGTGTGAACTATGGTTTAGAGAAACCTAAGCTATCGTTTCTTGAAAGTTTGGGGCTGCGATGCTTATGTGAAAAGTTTCATCCTGATAAGTTTGAACCCAAAGCGGATAAATACATCTTCATAGGATACCCAAAACAGTTGGGTATACCTCCTAATTCAGATCTGGAAGCAAAGGTGATTGTTTCTAGAAACATGTCCTTTCTCGAGGAAAAGTTTCTCTCAAAAGAATTGAGTGGGAGGATGGTGGAGACTTGATGAGGTTAATGAACCATCACTTCAACCAGTGTGTAGCAGGGCACATGAAGTTGTTCATGTGGCACCTACACCAATTGAAGTGGAAGCTGATGATAGTGATCATGATGCTTCAGATCAAGTCACTACCGAACCTCGTAGGTCAACAAGGACGCGTACTACTTCAGAGTGGTACGCAATCCTGTCTTAGAGGTCATGTTGCTAGACAACAATGAACCTACGAGCTATGGAGAAGCGATGGTGGGCCCGGATTCCGACAAATGGCTCGAGGCCATAAAATCCGAGAGAGGATCCATGTATGAAAACAAAGTGTAGACTTTGGAAGAACTACTTGATGGTCGTAAGGCTGTTGGGTACAGATGGATTTTAAAAGGAAGACAGACAATGATGGTAAGTGTCACCATTAACAAAGCTCGACTTGTCGCTAAGATGTTTTCCGACAAGTTCAAGGAGTTGACTACGATGAGACTTTCTCACTCGTAGCGATGCTAAGAGTCTGTTGGAATTATATTAGCAGTTACTGCATGATTTATGAAATCTTGCAGATAGGATGTCAAAACATTGTTTCCTCGACGATATTCTTGAGGAAAGGCTGTATGTGATACAACCAGAAGGTTTTGTCAATCCTGAAAGATGCTAACAAGTGTGCAAAGCTCCAGCAATCCTTCTATGGACTGGAGTAAGCATCTCGGAGTTGGAATATACGCTTTGATGAGATGATCAAAGATTTTTGGTTTATAAAAAGTTTATGAGAAACTTGTATTTCCAAAGAAGTGAGTGGGAGCACTATAGCATTTCTGATGAGTATATGTTGTCGACATATTGTTGATCGGAAATGATGTAGAATTTCTGGAAAGCATATAGGGTTATTTGAAAAGTGTTTTTCAATGGAAAATCTGTATTAAGCTACTTGAACATTGAGCATCAAGATCTATAAGGATAGATCAAAACACTTAATAGTACTTTCAAATGAATACATACTGTGACAAGATTTTGAAGGAGTTCAAAATAGATCAGCAAAGAAGGAGTTCTTGGCTGTGTTATATGGTGTGAGTATTGAGTAAGACTCAAGACATGACCATGGCAAAAGAGAGAGAAAGGACGAAAGTCTTCCCCTATGCTTCAGACGTAGGCTCTATAGTATGCAATGCTGTGTACCGCACCGGAAGTGTGCCTTGCCATGAGTCAGTCAAGGGGTACAAGAGTGATCCAGGAATAGATCACAGGACAGCGGTCAAACTTATCCATAGTAACTAGTGGACTAAGGAATTTTCTCGATTATGGAGGTGGTAAAAGAGTTCGTCGTAAAGGGTTACGCTGATGCAAACTTTGACACTAATCCGGATTATTCTGAGTAGTAAACCGGATTCGTATAGTAGAACAGTTATTTGGAATAGCTCCAAATAGAGCGTGGTAGCTGCATCTAGGAGACGACATAGAGATTTGCAAAAGCACACACGGATCTAAAAGGTTCAGATCTGTTGACTAATAACCTCTCTCACAAGCGAGATATGATCAAACCCCATGGGCGTTGATTCATTACAATCACATAGTGATGTGAACTAGATTATTGACTCTAGTGCAAGTGGGAGACTGTTGTAAATATGCCCTAGAGGCAATAATAAAATGGCTATTATTGTATTTCCTTGTTCATGATAATTGTCTATTATTCATGCTATAATTGTATTGACCGGAAACCGCAATACATGTGAGAATACATAGACCACAACATGTCCCTAGTGAGCCTCTAGTTGACTAGCTCGTTGATCAACAGATGGTCATGGTTTCCTGACCATGGACATTGGATGCCATTGATAACGGGATCACATCATTAGGAGAATGATGTGATGGACAAGACCCAATCCTAAGCCTAGCACAAGATCGTGTAGTTCGTATGCTAATGCTTTTCTAATGTCAAGTATCTTTTCCTTAGACCATGAGATTGTGCAACTCCCGGATACCGTAGGAATGCTTTGGGTGTACCAAACATCACAATGTAACTGGGTGGCTATAAAGGTGCACTACGGGTATCTCCGAAAGTGTCTGTTGGGTTGGCATGAATCGAAACTGGGATTTGTCACTCCGTGTGACGGAGAGGTATCTCTGGGCCCACTCGGTAGGACATCATCATAATGTGCACAATGTGATCAAGGAGTTTATCACGGGATGATGTGTTATGGAACGAGTAAAGAGACTTGCCGGTAACGAGATTGAACAAGGTATCCGCATACCGACGATCGAATCTCGGGAAAGTACTATACCGGTAGACAAAGGGAATTGTATACGGGATTGATTGAATCCTTGACATCGTGGTTCATCCGATGAGATCATCGTGGAACATGTGGGAGCCAACATGGGTATCCAGATCCCGCTGTTGGTTATTGGTCGGAGAGTTGTCTCGGTCATGTCTGCATGGTTCCCGAACCCGTAGGGTCTATACACTTAAGGTTCGATGATGCTAGGGTTATAATGGAATTTTGTATGTGGTTACTGAATGTTGTTCGGAGTCCTGGATGAGATCTCGGATGTCACGAGGAGTTCCGGAATGGTCTGGAGGTAAAGATTTATATATGGGAAGTCCTGTTTTGGTCACCGGAAAAGTTTTGGGTGCTATCAGTAACGTACCGGGACCACCGGGAGGGTCCTGGGGGTCCACCAGGCAGGGCCACCGGCCCCAGAGGGCTGCGTGGGCCAAGTGTGGGAGGGGACCAGCCCCAGGTGGGCTGGTGCGCCCCCCCCCACCAGGGCCCAAGGCGCCTAGGGTTGAAAACCCTAGGGGAGGGGGGCGCCTCCACCTTGCTTGGGGGGCAAGGCACCCCTCCTGGCCGCCGCCCCTCCCCTCTAGATGGGATCTGGAGGGGGCAGGCCCCCTCTCCCCTTCCCCTATAAATAGTGGGGGTTTTGGGGCTGCCAAGGACATGAGTTTTCCTCTCCCGTGGTGCAGCCCTACCCCTCTCCCTCCTCGTCTCTTGCGGTGCTTGGCGAAGCCCGGCTAGAGTGCCATGCTCCTCCACCACCACCACGCCATTGTGCTGCTGCTGGACGAAGTCTTCCCCAACCTCTCCCTCTCCCCTTGCTGGATCAAGGCGTGGGAGACGTCACCGGGCTGCACATGTGTTGAACAAGGAGGTGCCATCCGTTCGGCACTAGGATCTTCGGTGATCTGGATCATGACGAGTACGACTCCCTCAACCCCGTTCTCTTGAACGCTTCCGCTCGGGATCTACAAGGGTATGTAGATGCACTCCTCTCTCTCGTTGCTAGTCTCTCCATAGATAGATCTTGGTGACTCGTAGGAAAATTTTGAATTTCTGCTACGATCCCCAATAGTAGACATATCTACAACCACCTGTTTTGCGGCAGCTACCACTGTTGCAACTGTCTGAGATGATTTCTTCTCAACCGCAATCTCGACCTTCTTGTCGATGTTTTCTTCAGTTAACCTTTGTCTTTCCTTTCTCTCCTCCTTGGTCTCATGGTAGTATTTCTTCCACGTGGCGCCGTCTCCGACACCGTGCACGCGTCCATACGATGGTCGAGTATCCACTGGGAGTCCTTTCAATATGTTCAAAGCCCGGTTGAATGGAGTGTCCCACTTGGGCCTCGCCAGTGCCTCAGACGGCGAGTCGCTTTCGACCGCAATCCTGTGCTGCTCTCTCTGCAAAAGGCACAAGAATCGCTTACAAATATGACTAATGTGTGCAGTCAAATTGATTAGAAACTAAAATTACCAGCAGTCTAATGAACTCCTTCGTGACCAGGTTTGTCTCGTAAACCTTCTTCACTGGGTCCCAACGGTGCCGGGCCCTGAGGACGTCACGCTCCTGCAGGACGATGAACTCCACCAAGGGGTCTGGGATGCCCAGACTCGCGGCTTCCGCGTCCTACTTGGCCCATTTGGACCTCTTCCCGTCGTAACCATGGTCTTTCGAGGTGGTGGCTCCCAATGTTCCTCTCTTGAAGCCCCTTCATGTACTTAGACTTTTTTTGGCAACTTCGGCCTCGCAAGCCTCCTTGAATATTTGAAACTACTCTTCCGTGATTGTGGATTATCCTTTACAATCTCAGAGTAGGGTTCCTTCTTGTCGATGATCCTTGCTTTCACCCTTCCTTTCCAGGCGGCCAACGCGTCGCTAAACTTGGTCATGGCGTGTTTGTTTATCTTCTTCATTGCCGGGTCCTTATCTCGATCTTCATAATCCTTTTCAATCCGGCCCGGGAACAAGAATATCTGGTGAAACTTCTTTAGGAGGGAGGGCCTCATATTATCTATCTTCTGTAGTTTCTCATCGTTGATGGTGGCGGTTGTCCGTACGATGCAGCCTATTTGATTGCCGTAGCACGCGCGCGCTTCCTTGGGCGTGTTTGGCTCAAAATTGCCGTCGTCCACCTCCGTGACCACCAGTCTAGTAGTCCTGAGTTTGTTAGGAAGCCATTGCCTCTTTGCTTTTGGTTCTACACCGGCTCCGCTCTCCGAGGTAGCGCCTGTCTCAGTCTCAGCGTTGGTCTTGATGCCGGTATGAGTCTCAGCGCCGGTCTGAGTCTCAGCACCGGTCTGCGTGTCGGTCTTAGTCCCCGATGCCACCGGTGGGCCCAGCAACAACATCAGTTGATCGTCAGCAAGGCTCAAACATTCGTCTGCCGCCCGGTAGACGTCGTTGCAATCACCAGAACCCTGTCCTTCATCGTTGCTAGCCATGTTTCCTACAATTAAATCTAGTCAATTAATTCTAGACCTAATAAAATGAATAATGACATAAAAAAGGCCTATTGTTTTGCAGGAACATTGACTCCTTCCCGGTGCGGCAAATCCCAGGCACTTGATATGTCCTAGTTTGTAGCACAAGTCATGCCGAAATTCACAGAAAATTTTGGCATGACCTTTGCTAAAAAGTGGACAAATCGAGAACCTGAAATTTGCCGGAACGGAAATGAATCAACATTCCGGCAAAACATAGGCCACTCGGCTTCATTCCGTGGAAACAACAAAAGGCCACTTGGGCACAATCGAAACATGCATGTGCAAACACAATTGAGGAACTTGCATATATCCTGACCACTTCAAATTTGCATGTCCTAGCGTTTGACACTACAAGAAAATCTACACAAATCTCATGCTCTCTCAAACTCAATTCAAAAACCATATATAGATTATATTTAGTTAACTACTGAACTAAATTACTTTACTCTAAACTAAACCCTACTGCCCTAATTAACATCTAGTTTAGAGTAAAGTAATTTAGTTAACTACTGAACTAGATGAGGGCTCAGGGGCGGTGAGGTCGAGTGCGGTGGCGGAGAGGTCGAGGACGGCCAGAGAGGTGGCGGCATTGAGGCTGGGCGGCCTCGGGCGGCGATGGTTAGGATGAGTGCGGCGTCGACGCTGACACGAGATGGCGGCGAAGTGGGGGCGATGGCGAAGTGGGGGAGACGGCGGCGAAGAGTGGGGCGAGGGATTTGGGGGAGAAGTGTGGTGGCCGGGGGGAAACCATTTCTTGGGTTAAGTCAAAAATAACGGTAGCGCGTTAGGGAAAACGCGCTATAGCTAAGTTAGCTATAGCGCGTTTCCGCAAACGCGCTACTGCTATTCCTTCATCCTTTTTCCCCTTTTTCGTTTATTTTTATTTACATCTTATATTTTTCCTTTCTTCTTTTTCTATTTCTTTCATTTTCATTTACTTTTCTATTTGTTTTTCATTTCATTTCATTTTTGTTAGCAGTAGCGCTTTATAGGTAAACGCGTTACTATAAGAATATTAGCGGCAGCGCGGTTTTTGAGAGATCACTACTACTATGTGTAGCCCGTCGGCTTAGTGGTCGAAATTTTAGTAGTAGCGAGTTTTCAGCGAGACGCGCTACTGCTATATATGCATCTGCACCGCGCTTATTTGGCACGCGCTACTATTGTCTAGCAGTAGCGAGTTTTTTTTTAATAAGCGCTACTGCTAAAGTTCTGTGTATAGTGTTTTCCCTAGTAGTGTTTGATGCGAAAATTGATAAAAATGGGATTGAAGAGGTCAAAACTTTAAGTAGCAATGAACCCACTATTTTGGATTTCAAGGAATTTACTTATGATAATTGTTCTTTAATAGATTGTATTTCCTTGTTGCAAACCGTGTTAAATTCCCCTCATGCTTATAATCAAAACAAAGCTTTTATTAAACATATCTTTGATGCTATGATGCAATCTTTTGAAGAAAAGCTTGAACTAGAAGTTTCTATCCCTAGGAAACTTTACGATGAGTGGGAACCTACTATCTATCTATTATATACTTAAGACAAGAGGCAAACTAGCCATCACGTTTATCCACATAGATAAAATTATCTCAGCCATCAACTTTTAAATATAAACGGTCGAGATTTAATGACATAACGTTACATACAAATATTATGTGTAGGCAACCAAAAGAAGTGCCGGTTATGCACGTCTGCAAGGACGTACATCACGGGAAGGCAAAGTCAATCTGTATTTAGAAGCACGTACAGCCTAGGAGTTCAAGAGAGCTTGAGTCCGAGCCTAGATTAAGAGCCATAAAAAACTTGCCTTTTTTATATACCAAAAAAGTTGCCTTGACACACTCGCTAATAAGGAAGAGATATGATAGGCCAGGCTACTAAAACAAAACTTCTCCGTGAAAAAAAAATGTGTTATTCTCACGGTTGCACGTATAGGATGGAACTGCAGTAATATATAAGGGATCAAGCGATGTGCACGCATACATGTGTGATAGCACAGTTTTTTTTGACATATTTTTTTTGGGATTACTTTTGTGTATGCGCATAACTTTTCTGGACGTACACACGTACAAATGCATGTATTCCCAACTCTGCAACATGATTCTGATTAAATATTGTAGCAAAAAACTCTAATTTATGACTCATAAACGCAAAGAGAAGTCAGATGCTTGGAGGTATTTTGAAAAAATTACGTATGTGCTGCCTTTAAAAAAAGAAAGATGTACGGGACAGAAGAATTAAATATGCATGCTAGACATATGTGTTGTCTAATACATGCTCGAGAGATCCACCAGAGCTAAGAAAATTTCCTTTGTGCATGCCATGTGCCTACATTTTTTATTTTTGAATGGAGCCATGTGCCTATTGAAACGATAGCTTTATACAATAAAATTGTATAATATTATTACCCTAACAAGTGGCGAAAAATACCATCCGATATGAATGGTCTATAGAAAAATTAAGAACTGCTGAGAAAAACACAAGTGATGAAAAAAAATAGTTTTTAAAACAATATTGGTACTGATGATACCAACATGGTATATACTCTAAAATTGAGAAGAAATTTAAAGCTCAAGACACCTGAGGGTTGAATTCTCATTCTCATAGTATAAGTATGTAAGTTCTTCTTTGGCGGATGAAGTATGTTAGTCATGTTTAGAAGCATTATGATTTACTCCCTCCGATATAGACTGATTATTGAATACACACATGTCACTTATCCATCAGAGCAATTCAGTCATGATCTATCTTATCACGCATTCATGAATAGCTTTTTGGGGGAGTCAACCGGTATATGTATACACCACTTTATGTTCGATTTATTTTTCAAAATAAGTAATATGTCCAAAAGATTAGTCAGTAGTTATTTTCTTCATTCCATAGGCACTCATTCCACCTCAGCATCATGTTCAAAAAACAAAACGTGCACCCTGTTTGAGGATGACGGCCATGCAATAATCACAGTAGTTACTTTTTCGTCCAACAATCGTCTAATCGACCTCTAGGTGTCACGTTAAAGAAACCAAAAGTGCACCATTTTTTAGATGACCACCATGCATTAATCTGATGAGTGGACCTTAATCCGCAATACAGGAATTCTTTATTAACTCCCTAAATTATTCTGTCAAAAAATAACTCCTAGGATTATCACTATTTTCCCAACTACATTAAATAGTACCATCTTCTTTACGGCAGTGATTATTCATGATTTTTCTACTACATCCCCATGTGATGGGAATGCCACAACATGGAAGATAATGTGGTGAAATATTATAGGTTTTGATAAGGAGGATACTGAGCTAGATTGCCATCTTCCTGCAATCCTAATGATGTGTTATGTGATTGTTCTTTTAAAGGGCACTCAAGTTATGAGTCAGTAAAAATCAGTACAACATATTTTGGGCCAAAATTTATGTCTGGAATTATATTAATGTTCATATATGAACAAAGAAAAATAGGAAAAACAACACAAGCATGATCAGAAAGAATAACCAGTGATGAGAGGGCTTAGAGAATGTTTCGCAAAATTGTGGCTACAAATCATATCAAATATTTAGTAAGATGCTTTGATTGGTGTAAACAACAATACATTGTTATAACTTGCAGAAAAAAACATATACAACATAAAAAGAACCATTAATACCGTTCTCAGTGTAAGAGACTGTATTATTTATAATGCACTACCGTGCTTGGGAATTTGGAAGGACGACATTGTACCTCGTGGGAAACACCACCATAATACCACCAACAAGAAGGAAGATAGATAAAGATACCAATAGATTTAGATTTGAGATATGAATGTTTATATTTATTTATTGTCAATCTAGCCGCGCAAATGCGCGGGTCACACTGCTAGTTAAGATTAAGATTAAAGATTATGAATGCTATGCTTTGTGTGATTTGGGTGCTAGCGTTTCCACGATTCCAAAAACTTTGTGTGATGTGTTAGGTTTCCGTGAATTTGATGATTGTTCTTTAAATTTGCATCTTGCAGATTCCACCATTAAGAAACCTATGGGAAAGATTAATGATGTTCTTATTGTTGCAAATAGGAATTATGTGCCCGTAGATTTCATTGTTCTTGATATAGATTGCAATCCTATATGTCCCATTATTCTTCGTAGACCTTTCCTTAGAACGACTGGTGAAAGTATTGGTATGAAAGAAGGAAACATAAGATTCCAATTTCTATTAAGGAAAGGCATGGAAGAATTTCATAGGAAGAAAACTAAATTGCCTTATGAATCTATTATGAGAGCCACTTATGGATTGCATGCCAAAGATGAAAATACTTAGACCTATTCGCATTTTTATGCCTAGTTAAGGGCGTTAAATGATAGTGCTTGTTGTGAGGCAACCCAATTTTATTTTTTACTTTGCTTTTTGCTTCTGTTTAGTACTCCCTCCACCCCGAATTACTTGTCGCTGATATGTACGTATCTAGATGTATTTTAGTTCTAGATACATCCATTTCTGCGACGAGTAATTTGGGACGGAGGGAGTAATAAATTATTCATCTAGCATTTTGTTAGATGTGGTTTTATGTTTTAATTAGTGTTTGTGCAAAGTTAAACCTTTAGGATAGCTTACGGTGATAGTTGTGTTGATCCTGCTGAAAATCAGAAACTTTTGCGCTTAGTAAATTAGTTTTGAATATTCACAGAAATGTGCTTTTGATATGATTATTTTTGGTATAGATTGGTACAAAAATTGCTCAGGTTTTCCTAATTCAGATGGATTTTTGGAGTTACAGAAGTATTCGAGAGTTACAGATTACTATAGACTGTTCTGTTTTTGACAGATTCAGTTTTTCGCGTGTTGTTTGCTTATTTTGATGAATCTATGGGTAGTATCGGAGGGTATGAACCATGGAGAAGTTGGAATACAGCAGATATTACACCAATATAAATAAAGAATGAGTTTGCAATAGTACCTTAAAGTGGTGATTTATTTTCTTATACTAACAGAGCTCATGAGATTTCTGTCGAGTTTTGTGCTGTGAAGTTTTGAAGTTTTGGGTAAGGATTTGATGGACTATGGAATAAGGAGTGTCAAGAGCCTAACCTTGGGGATGCCCAAGGCACCCCAAGGTAAAATTCAAGTACAACCAAAAGCCTAAGCTTGGGCATGTCCTGGAAGGCATCCCCTCTTTCGTCTATGTCTATCGGTAACTTTACTTGAGGCTATATTTTTATTCACAGTATGATATGTGTTTTGCTTGGAGCATCTTCTATGATTTGAGTCTTTGATTTTTAGTTTACCACAATCATCCTTGCTGTACACACCTTTTGGGAGAGACACAGATGAATCGTGATTTATTAGAATACTCTATGTGCTTCACTTATATCTTTTGAGCTAGGCAATATTGCTCTAGTGCTTCACTTATATCTTTTTAGAGCACGGCGGTGGATTTATTTTATAAAAATTGTTGATCTCTCATGCTTCACTTATATTATTTTGAGAGTCTTTTAGAACAGTATGGTAATTTTCTTTGGTTATAACCACTAGCCCTAGTATGATGAGTGATACGTCTCCAACATATCTATAATTTTTTATTGTTCCATGCTATTATATTATCTGTTTTGGATGTTTAATGTGCATTAATATGCTATTTTATATTATTTTTGGGACTAACCTATTAACCGAGGGCCTAGTGCCAGCTTCTGCTTTTTTGCCTATTTTAGAGTTTTGCAGAAAAGGAATACCAAACGGAGTCCAAACGGAATGAAACCTCCGCGATGATCTTTCTTGGACCGAAAGCAAACCATAAGACTTGGAGATGCAGTCGGAGATGCAACGACAAAGCCACTAGGTAGGAGGGTGCGCCCAGGGGGTAGGGTGCGCCCCCACCCTCATGGGCCCCTTGTGGGTCCCCCGACCTAGTTCCTTCGGCTATATATACTCTTATACCATTAAAACATCGGGGGGAGCCACGAAACCACTTTTCCACCACCACAACCTTCTGTACTTGTGAGATCCCATCTAGGGACCTTTTCCGGCGTCCCACTGATACGTCTCCAACGCATCTATAATTTATGAAGCATTCATGCCATTATATTATCATTCTTGGATGTTTTAAAATCATTTTATAGCAACTTTATATCATTTTTTGGGACTAACCTATTGACCCAGTGCCCAGTGCCAATTGCTGTTTTTTGCTTGTTTTTTACATCGCAGGAAATCAATATCAAATGGAGTCCAAACACCACGTAACCTTTTGGAGATTTTTTTGGACCAAAAGGAACCCAATGGGTTTGAGCTGCACCTGGGGGGTGCCCCGAGGGGGGAACAACCCACCAGGGAGTGCCAGGGGCCCCTTGCGTGCCCAGGTGGGTTGTGCCCACCTCGGCGGCCTCCCTCACCCCCTCTTTGCACTATAAATTCCCAAATATTCTGAAACCCTTCGAGGTTAACCTAGATCAGAAGTTCTGCCGTTGCAAGGTTTCTGTATCCGTGAAAACCAATCTAGACCTCGTTCCGGCACCCTGCCGGAGGGGGGAATCATCTCCGATGGCCATCTTCATCATCCCGGCGGCCACCACGATGAGGAGGGAGTAGTCCACCCTCGGGGCTGAGGGTTTGTACTAGTAGTTGTGTGTTTGATCTCTCTCTCGTGATCTATATCATGGGCTTTGTTAATATAGTCGAATCATATGATTCTTCTCCCCTCTATACTCTTGTTATGATGAATTGAATCTTTACCCTTCAAAGTTTTGCCTTGTCGGATTGAATATTCAGAGATGAGAACACATGATATATGTCTTGCAATATGAATACTTGAGGTGACAATGAGGTATCCTATTAATTCACTTGATATGTGTTATGGCATTCAACTCACGGATTCCCGCAGTAATATTGGGGTAACCTAGGGATAGGGGTTGATGCAGGTGAGGGAGTCCTGGATTAGGGGGTGTCCGGATGACCGGACTATAACCTTTGGTCGGACTCCTGGACTATGAAGATACAAGATTGAAGACTTTGTCCCGTGTCCGGATGGGACTTTCCTTGGCGTGGATGGCAAGCTTGGCGATACGGATATGTAGATCTCCTCCCATTGTAACCGACTCTGTGTAACCCTAGCCCTCTCCGGTGTCTATATAAACCGGAGGGTTTTAGTCCGTAGGACAAACAACAATCATACCATAGGCTAGCTTCTAAGGTTTAGCCTCCCTGATCTCGTGGTAAATCTACTCTTGTACTATCCATATCATCAATATTAATAAAGCAGGAGTAGGGTTTTACCTCCATCGAGAGGGCCCGAACCTGGGTAAAAACATCGTGTCCCTTGTCTCCTGTTACCATCCGCCTAGACGCACAGTTCGGGACCCCTACCCGAGATCCGCCGGTTTTGATACCGACATTGGTGCTTTCATTGAGAGTTCCTCTGTGTCGTCATCTTTAGGCCCGATGGCTCCTCCGATCATCAACAACGATGCGGTCTAGGGTGAGACTTTTCTCCCCGAACAGATCTTCGTATTCGGCGGCTTTGCACTGCGGGCCAATTCGCTTGGCCATCTGGAGCAGATCGAAAGCTACGCCCCTGGCCACCAGGTCAGATTTGGAAGTTTGAACTACACGGCTGACATCCGCGGAGACTTGATCTTCGACGGGTTCGAGCCACAGCCGAGCGTGCCGCACTGTCACGATGGGCATGATCTAGCTCTGCCGCTGAACAGTGCCCAGGAGGCCGCCCCAGTGTCCGCTCCGACCCTTAGGTCGGAGCCGATTGCGCCAATCGAGGACGAGTGGCTGGACACCGCCTCGGGGGCTGCAATCTCTACGGCGATCGAGCCGAACACTAGCCTTGTCCTTTGCGAAGCTCGTGACTCCAAGGTGCCGGACTCCTTTCTGGACTCCGAACCTTCGGCGCCCCTGCCGATCAAACCCGATTGGGCGCCGATCATGGAGTTCGCCGCCACGGACATCTTTCAGCACTCGCCCTTCGGCGACATTCTGAATTCACTAAATTCTCTCTCTTTATCAGGAGAGCCCTGGCCGGACTATGGTCAGCAAGGTTGGGATGCGGACGATGAAGAAATTCAAAGCCCACCCACCACCCACTTTGTAGCCAGTATCGATGATTTAACCAACATGCTCGACTTCGACTCCGAAGACATCGACGGTATGGACGCCGATGCAGGAGACAACCAAGAACCAGCGCCTATAGGGCACTGGAAGGCCACCTCGTCATACGACATATACATGGTGGACACCCCAAAAGAAGGGAATGACGATGGAACAACGGAGGATGACCCCTCCAAGAAGCAGCCTAAGCGCCGGCGTCAGCGGCGCCGCTCTAAATCCTGCCAAAGCAAATACGGCGATTCCGGCACGGGAGATAATAACACTCCGGACAGTGCCGAAGACAACCCCCTCCAGCAGAATTCAGCACAGGAGGATGGAGAAGCCAGCCCTCATGAGAGAGCGGCAGACAGAGAGGTAGAGGACGATAATTACATGCCTCCCTCTGAAGACGAATTTGTCGTACCTGAGGATCCCGTCGAACAAGAGCGTTTCAAACGCAGGCTTATGGCCATGGCGAGAAGCCTCAAGAAAAAATAGCAGCAGCTTAGAACTGACCAAGACTTGCTAGCCGACAGATGGACTGAAGTCCTTGCGGAGGCTGCTACCTCGATTAGAGGAGGAAGCACCTAAACCTACATCACCAGCGCACGACGCGGCCGACCGGCCACCTCGTGGCCGCAACAGAGAGGCCTCTCGGCCATCCACTCAAGCCGCACCCCGGCGTCGCTCAAAAAATACCAAGGCACGGGGAAATGCGCCAGACCTACGAGACATATTGGAGGACAAGGCAAGGCAAACAAGATCGATCTACGGATCGCGTGGGTGCCCCAGGACACGTGACGATAACCGTCATGCCGGATATGGCAAATACGGCCATGCCGAACACAGCAGACAAAGCTCATTTGGGCTACGTCATGATATAGCCCAGTACAGAGGCGCCGCACACCCACTATGCTTCACAGATGAAGTAATGGATAATCAAATCCCCGAGGGTTTTAAACCCGTAAACATCGAATCATACGATGGCACAACAGATCCTGCGGTATGGATCGACGATTATCTCCTTCATATCCACATGGCCCGCGGTGATGATCTACACACTATCAAATACCTCCCACTCAAGCTTAAAGGACCAGCTCGGCATTGGCTTAACAACTTGCCAGCAGAGTCAATTGGTTGCTGGGAGGACCTGGAAGCCGTATTCCTCGATAATTTCCAGGGCACCTGAGGGAGTCCTGGACTAGGGGGTGTCCGGATAGCCGAACTATCATCATCGGCCGGACTCCAAGACTATGAAGATACAAGATTGAAGACTTCGTCCCGTGTCTGGATGGGACTTTCCTTGGCGTGGAAGGCAAGCTTGGCAATACGGATATGTAGATCTCCTACCATTGTAACCGACTCTGTGTAACCCTAGCCCTCTCCGGTGTCTATATAAACCGGATGGCTTTAGTCCATAGGACGAACAACAATCATACCATAGGCTAGCTTCTAGGGTTTAGCCTCCTTGATCTCGTGGTAGATCTACTCTTGTAATACCCACATCATCAATATCAATCAAGCAGGACGTAGGGTTTTACCTCCATCAAGAGGGCCCGAACCTGGGTAAAACATCGTGTCCCTAGTCTCCTGTTACCATCCGCCTAGACGCACAGTTCGGGACCCCCTACCCGAGATCCGCCGGTTTTGACACCGACATTGGTGCTTTCATTGAGAGTTCCTTGGTGTCATCACCGATAGGCTCGATGGCTTCTTCGATCATCAACAACGATGCAGTCCAGGGTGAGACCTTTCTCCTCGGACAGATCTTCGTATTCGGCGGCTTTGCACTGCGGGCCAATTTGCTTGGCCATCTGGAGCAGATCGAAAGCTACGCCCCTGGCCGTCAGGTCAGATTTGGAAGTTTGAACTTCACGGCTGACATCCGCGGAGACTTGATCTTCAATGGATTCGAGCCATAGCCGAGCGTGCCGCACTGTCATGATGGACATGATTTAGCTCTGCAGCCGGACAGTGCCCTGGAGGCCGCACACGAGTCCGCTCCGACCCTCAATTCGGAGCCGGCTGCGCAGATCAAGGATGGGTGGCTAGACACCGCCTTGGGGGCTGCAACCTCTACGGCGATGGAGCCGAATACTGACCTTGTCCCTCATGAAGCTCATGACTCCGAGGCGCCGGACTCCTTGCCGGACTCCGAACCTCCCGCGCCCCCTCCAATCGAATCCGATTGGGCGCCGATCATGGAGTTCACCGCTGCGGATATCTTTCAACACTCACCTTTCGGCGACATCTTGAGTTGGCTAAAGTATCTCTCGTTATTAGGAGAGCCCTGGCCGGACTGCGGTCAGGATGGTTGGGATGCGGACGATGAAGAAATTCAAAGCCCACCAACCACCCACTTAGTAGCCACTGTCGACGATCTAACCGACATGCTAGACATCGACTCCGAAGACATCGACGGTATGGACGACGATGCCGGAGACGACCAAGAATCAGCGCCTACTGGGCACTAGAAAGCCACCTCATCATATGACATATACATGGTGGATATCCCAAAGGATGGGAATGGCAAAGGAACAACGGAGGATGACCCCTCCAAGAAACAGCCCAAGCGCCGTCGTCAGCGGCGCCGCTCTAAATCCCGCCACAGCAAGAATGGAGATTCCAGCACCGGAGATAATAACACCCCAGACAGTGCCGAAGACAACCCCCTCCAGCAAGATTCAACATAGGAGGACGGAGACGCCAGCCCTCATGAGAGAGCGGCAGACGAAGAGGTAGAGGATTACATGCCTCCCTCCGGAGACGAGGCAAGCCTCGACGATGACAAATTCGTCGTACCTAAGGATCCCGTCGAACAAGAGCGCTTTAAACACAGGCTTATGGCCACGGCAAACAGCCTCAAGAAAAAGCAGCAACAGCTTAGAGCTGATCAAGATCTGCTAGCCGACAGATGGACTGAAGTCCTTGCGGCCGAAGAGCATGAGCTCGAACGCCCCTCCAAAAGCTACCCTAAACGCAAGCTGCTCCCCCGATTAGAGGAGGAGGCATATGAACCTAAATCACCAGCAGACAATACGGCTGACCGACCACCCCGTGGCCGCGATAGAGAGGCCTCTAGGCCCTCCACTAGAACCGTACCCCGGCATCGCTCGAAAAGCACAAGGCCACAGGGGAACGCTCTGGACTTGCGAGATATATTGGAGGATAAGGCAAGACAATCAAGATCAATCTATGGATCGCGTGGGCGCCCCATGATACGTGACGACAACCGTCGCGCTGGACACAGCAAGTCCGGCCGGGCCGAACACAGTAGACAAAGCTCTTTTGAGCTTCGTCGTGATATAGCCCAATACAGAGGCGCCGCACACCCACTATGCTTCACAGATGAAGTAATGGATCATCAAATCCCTGAAGGATTTAAACCCGTGAATATTGAGTCTTATGATGGCACAACAGACCCCGCGGTTTGGATCGAAGATTATCTCCTTCATATCCACCTGGCCCGCGGTGATGATCTTCATGCCATCAAATACCTCCCACTCAAGCTTAAAGGACCAACTCGACATTGGCTTAACAGCTTGCCAGCAGAATCAATTGGGTGTTGGGAGGACCTGGAAGCCGCATTCCTTGATAATTTCCAGGGCACGTATGTGCGACCACCAGATGCTGACGACCTAAGCCATATAATTCAGCATCCAGACGAATCGGCCAGACAATTCTGGACACGGTTCTTAACTAAGAAAAATCAAATCGTCGACTGTCCGGATGCGGAGGCCCTCGCGGCCTTCAAACATAACATCCGTGATGAGTGGCTTGCCCGGCACCTGGGACAGGAAAAGCCGAAATCCATGGCAACCCTCACATCACTCATGACCCGCTTCTGCGCGGGAGAGGACAGCTGGCTAGCCCGCAGCAACAACCTCAGCAAAAATTCTGGCAGTCCGGATATCAAGGACCGCAATGGCAGGTCGCGTCGCAACAAGAACAAACGCCGCATTAATGGCGACAATAGTGAGGATACGGCAGTCAATGCTGGATTCAGAGGCTCTAAACCCGGTCAGCGGAAAAAGCCATTCAAAAGAACTACTCCGGGTCCGTCCAATTTGGACCGAATACTCGATCGCTCATGCCAGATACACGGCACCCCCGAAAAGCCAGCTAACCACACCAACAGGGACTGTTGGGTATTCAAGCAGGCAGGCAAGCTAATTACCGAAAACAACGACAAGGGGCTGCATAGCGATGACGAGGAAGAGACCCGACCGCCGAACAATAGAGGACAGAAGGGTTTCCCCCCCACAAGTGCGGACGGTGAACATGATATATGCAACCCACATACCCAAAAGGGAGTGGAAGCGTGCACTCAGGGATGTATATGCGATGGAGCCAGTCGCCCCAAAGTTCAACCCATGGTCCTCCTGCCCAATCACTTTTGATCGAAGGGACCACCCCACCAGCATCCGCCACGGCGGATTCGCCGCATTGGTTCTAGACCCAATCATCGATGGATTTCACCTCACCAGAGTCCTGATGGACGGCGGCAGCAGCCTGAACCTGCTTTATCAGGATACAGTGCGCAAAATGGGCATAGACCCCTCAAGGATTAAACCTACAAAGACGACCTTTAAAGGCATCATACCAGGTGTAGAGGCCAATTGTACAGGCTCAGTTACACTGGAAGTGGTCTTCGGATCCCCGGATAACTTCCGAAGTGAGGAGTTAATCTTCGACATAGTTCCGTTCCGTAGCGGCTACCATGCTCTGCTCGGATGTACCGCGTTTGAAAAGTTCAAATCGGTGCCGCACTATGCATACCTCAAGCTCAAGATGCCAGGCCCTCAAGGAGTCATCACGGTCAACGGAAACACTGAACGCTCTCTCCAAACGGAGGAACATACGGCGACTCTCGTGGCAGAAGTACAGTGTAGCCTCTTAAGGCAATTCTTGAGTCCGGCCGTTAAGCGGCCGGACACGGCTAAACGCGCCCGGAGTAACCTACAACAAGACCACCTGGCACGTTCCGAGCACGTGTAGCAATGCGGCCCCAACCCCAGCCCCTGCAAAATTGCAAGACTGGTCCTTCGCGTACATCATTACGCTCTGGAGATACCATGGGCATAGGGGGAGGGGCACGACCATGATAGGCCCAGAATGCGGCTTAACCACACCAGGGGCTCTCAAGTTTGTTGTTCTTCTTTTTTTCTCTTTTTCGTTTTTTTACCTATAGGACTCCGTTCATCAGAGGCCCTGTCCGGCAGTAGACCCGCCGAACTCACGATGCACCAACCAGGGAAGGGGAAAGGCTACGACGAATATCCAGGTGGTCCCCATTACGAGCATTAAATCTGTTTTATACACCATTCCGCAGCCTACCCCTGGAGGGGGACATGTTTAATAGTCCCCTCCCTTGCTTATCACACTATTTGTATCGTTCTGCATTCACAACAGTATTTCTTGAATAAACACTGCAGCACCTTTTTGCTTATAATTGCATTTCTTTCTTATACATATGTTCATCAATGACATGTTGCATCCGTACACTTTGGTACGGCTAAATACACCAGGGGCTTATGTTTCCCGCATCATGGTGTGATAAGTCCGAACACTTTCACAAGTGCGGCACCCCGAACTTATATCATTATATGCATCGGCTCCGAATCATGTCTTGGGTCAATAGTTGGGTTTACCCGGCACCCATGTTTTGGCACCTTACGTTCCGTTATATCGGCTAAGGTAGCACTGGGAGAACCACTGCGATTGCGCCCCAGTTGAGCTGGGCGAGCGCCTCAGTGGAGAAAGCTAAAACTGACCGTCATGATGAGGCGAGAGCCGGTCGCTGTTCGAGAGGTCTTTTTCGAGTCCCTAAAGACTTATGCCTCTTAGAGCGAGGAACCGGCTTTGTCCGGCCCAGGCGTGGATAGCGCCCCAAATTCAGCCTTCCGAACACTAGGGGCTTCGCCGAAATTTAAAATTATAGAATTCTATGGCTAAGTGAGAGTGTTCAAGCATTATAAGTCCGGTTGCCTCGTTCGTTGTGTTGAGCGCCTCCCTAGATGGACCCAAAAATGGGAACAAGAGTACTCAAATTTACCCCGAACACCCCAGCACTCGTGGCATGGGGGCTGAAGCCGACGACTTGCCATCTCTCAGATTTGATAAACGGCCGCACAGAAGGTAATATTTTAAATTAACAAGCGTTGCTTAGCGCATATGAACAAAGTTTTCAGCGCACATGATAACAAAATGCGAGTCTACTCAAATATTACATCTTTGGAGCACTCACCCGCAATAATGCGGTCACCCTTCAGGACACTCTTATAATACATCTCGGGCGTGCGATACTCCTTGCCCGGCGGTGGCGCATCCGTCACAAGCTTCTCAGCATCCATCTTGCCCCATTGCACCTTTGCGCGGGCAAGGGCCCGACGGGCACCTTCAATACAGGCGGAGTGCTTGATGACTTCAACCCATGGACACGCATCCACCAGCCGCCGCACCAGGCCGAAGTAGCTCCCAGGCATGGCCTCCTTAGGCCACAGCCAAACTATGAGGCCCTTCATGGCCTGTTCGGCCACCTTGTGGAGCTCGACCAGCTGCTTCAGCTGGTCGCTAAGGGGCACCGGATGTCCGGCCTCAGCATACTGAGACCAGAAGACCTTCTCTGTCGAGCTCCCCTCCTCGGCCCTATAGAAAGTGGCAGCATTAAACACGCTGCGGGGCAGATCTGCGAACGCTCCTGGAGAGCTCCGAATTCGGGTAAGTGATAGGTAATTCACACTCACATGCTTACTTTGCATGAAAAATGCCTTACCCGCTGCTATTTTCTTCAACGCCTCGATTTCCTGGAGGGCCTTGTAGGCTTCGGCCTTAGCGGCTTTGGCACTCTCAAGAGCCGATGCAAGCTCGGACTCTCGAGTCTTCGAGTCGCGCTCCAAACTCTCATGTTTTTCCACAAGAGCCTGGAGCTCTTGCTGTACCTCCGCCACCCGCGCCTCCTGCTTCTCTCGCTCGGTGCGCTCCGCGGCCGCATTACGTTCGGCCGCGGACACAGCCTCCTTCAGGGTCGCCACCTCGTTCGTGGCCCCTGCAATACCCACGTTATCCTTGTCATTCTTATTGCAACCAAATCCTTTTCTGTAAGGTACAATTTTAATAAGGTGTTACTCACCTTCCTTGTCCTCGAGCTGCTTCTTGGCACGGCCGAGCTTGTTCTCAGACCGCTCGAGGCTTTGCTTCAAAGTATTGACCTCCGCAGTCAGTGCGGCAGAGGTCAGCAGCACAGCCTGCAATCCCATATTGACATATTTTTTATGACTCCTGCGTATATCGTTTTAGATCCTCAGTACAGCTTTTCTTTCCAAACACTGAACCGAGCATCAGGGTCTACTGTCTATGCGGTACTATTTTACATATATCAAAATTCTTACCTCAAAGCCTGTTAGAAGGCTGCTGCAGGCTTTGGTTAGCCCGCTCTTGGTGAGCTGAACCTTCTAAATCACCGCACTCATGACGGTGCGGTGTTCCTCTTCGATGGAAGCGCCGTTAAGCGCCTCCAGCAAGCTATCCGGCGCCTACGGTTGGACGGAGGCCGCCGGTGTCACGGTCTTGCCCTTCTTACGAAGGGGCCGCCCGCCGGACTCTGGAGCCACTACAGGTTCCGATGCGGAGTCCGGTGCAAAGTCCGGGAGGTTGCCCTGCGGCACCTCCGGGGCCTCCTCCTCCTGGCGGGTCCCTTCCCGGGATCCCACCTCGGCATCATCCGCATCACTGGGGGTGGAGGCGGTCGGAAGGGAATCCATATCTGACGCACCCAAGGACCCGCTCGACGAAGCGGGAAGATCATCCTTGGGTGGACTGCAGGGTTGTATGCGGCATTAGAAAGACACCATGTGGCGAAAAGAAAAATCATGAAGTTATTCGGGAGTCTGGATACTTACGATCTCGCCAGGGGCTTGGCCCTTGGAGGCCAATCCTCGTTGTCGTCGCCGGTGTTGGCAGAGCAGTCCGGGGGAAGAGTCCTTCCCTTCTTGGACCCTTCGGCCTCCCTTGTTGGGGAGGCCTTCCTTTTCTCCCCCCCCCCCGCTGGGGGAGAGGCCTCTTTCTTCTCCTCCTCGCCTTCGTGGGAGGAGTCCGCCTCGGAGTCATCGTCCGATGACACCTGAAAACGGGAACTCTTTTGAGTGCCCGTGGCCTTCTTCTTGGCCTTCTTCTCCGGCACCACGTGGGGTGCCGGAACCAGCAGCCCCGTTAAGCGGGTGTCCGCTGGGTCTTCTGGCAAAGGGGCCGGACAGTTAGTCTGCTCGGCCTTCTTCAGCCAGTCCTGTCAAAGGAGAGGGAGTTTAGATCCCGCATAGAGTCAAACTATGGAAAACAAGTGTCCCGTAAAGGGCAAAATCGCTTACCTCACTAGCCGGACGCTGCGAGCTGAATCCGCGATCTTTGGTAGCGGATGCGGGAGCCTCGGCGCCCTTAAACAGCACCCTCCAGGCCTCTTCATACGTAGTGTCGAAGAGCCCGCTCAAAGTCTGGTGCTGCGCCGGATCGAACTCCCACATATTGAAGTCCCGTTGTTGGCACGGGAGAATCCGACGGATGAGCATGACCTGGACTACATTGACAAGCTTGAGCTTCTTGTTCACTAGCTTTTGGATGCAGGCTTGAAGTCCAGTCAGCTCCTCCGAATCACCCCATGTCCGGCCACTCTCTTTCTAGGAGGTGAGCCGTATGGGGATGCCAGATCTGAATTCGGGGGCCGCTGCCCATTCAGGGTCATGCGGCTCGGTGATGTAGAACCACCCCGATTGCCACCCCTTAATGGTTTCCATGAAGGTGCCCTTGAGCCAAGTAACATTGGGCATCTTGCCCACCATGGCGCCTCCGCACTCCGCTTGGCTGCCCTTCACAACCTTCGGCTTGACACTGAAGGTCATGAGCCACAAGCCGAAGTGGGGCTGGATGCAGAGGAAGGCCTCACACATGACGATAAACGCCGAGATGTTGAGGATGAAATTCGGGGCCAGATCATGGAAATCCAGGCCGTAGTAGAACATGAGCCCCCGGACAAAGGGATGGAGTGGGAAGCCCAGTCCGCGGAGGAAATGGGAAAGGAATACTACCCTCTCATGGGGCCTGGGGGTGGGGATGAGCTCCCCCTCGTCGGGGAGCCGGTGCGTGATGTCGCTGGATAGATATCCGGCGCTGCGCAGCTTCTGGATGTGCCCCTCCGTAACGGAGGAGGCCATCCACTTGCCTCCCGCTCCGGACATAGTTGGAGAAGGTTGAGGTGAGATGTGCGGACTTGGGCGCTGGAGATCGAGTTCGCGGAGATGGATTAGCAAAGGAGGAAGAAGGCGTAGGTAAAAGGGTTGGATCTTTATCCCCTTATATGGGCGGACGAAACCATGCGTCCCCGCCGGCCTGATAAAACTCGCTTATCTCCCAAGCGCCGCAATCAATGGCACGGTTGGGTTACCCACGTTCGTATTGATGGGAATCCCGGAATAAGGGGAACACGATCTCTGCTTCGGCAAGACGTGCCAAGGAAACCGCTTCGCAAAACGCACTGAGGTGGTACAATAAAAACAATTCGAGTAAAGGCTTGGTAGTGGTGTGACGTCACGCCACAAAATACGTCAGCAGATTGAACTTGTGTAAATATTATTCTCTCTACGGTGGTATGTGGAATTTATTTTGCAGAGCCGGACACTATCCTGGTGTTCACAATCTTCTATAAATTATTCGGAGGAGGAACCCGCCTTGCAATGCCGAAGACAATATGCGCGCCGGACTCGTCGTCATTGAAGCCTGGTTCAGGGGCTACTGAGGGAGTCCTGGACTAGGGGGTGTCCGGATAGCCGAACTATCATCATCGGCCGGACTCCAAGACTATGAAGATATAAGATTGAAGACTTCGTCCCGTGTCCGGATGGGACTTTCCTTGGCGTGGAAGGCAAGCTTGGCAATATGGATATGTAGATCTCCTACCATTGTAACCGACTCTGTGTAACCCTAGCCCTCTCCGGTGTCTATATAAACCGGATGGCTTTAGACCATAGGACGAAAAACAATCATACCATAGGCTAGCTTCTAGGGTTTAGCCTCCTTGATCTCGTGGTAGATCAACTCTTGTAATACCCACATCATCAATATCAATCAAGCAGGACGTAGGGTTTTACCTCCATCAAGAGGGCCCGAACCTGGGTAAAACATCGTGTCCCTAGTCTCCTGTTACCATCCACCTAGACGCACAGTTTGGGACCCCCTACCCGAGATCCGCCGGTTTTGACACCGACAGCACCTATGTGCGACCACCAGACGCCGATGACCTAAGCCACATAATTCAGCAGCCAGAGGAATCGGCCAAACAATTCCGAACACGGTTCCTAACCAAGAAAAATCAAATAGTCGACTGTCCGGACGTGGAGGCCCTCGCGGCCTTCAAACATAACATCCGTGACGAATGGCTTGCCCGGCACCTAGGACAGGAAAAGCCAAAATCCATGGCAGCCCTCACAACACTCATGACCCGCTTTTGCGCGAGAGAAGACAGCTGGCTAGCTCGTAGTAATAACATGACCAAGAGCCCTGGTAATTCGGATACCAAGGACAACAATGGCCGGTCGCGTCGCAACAAGCACAAGCGCCGCATTAACGGCGACAATGCTGAGGATACGACAGTTAATGCCGGATTCAGAGGCTCTGAACCCGGTCAGTGGAAAAAGCCATTCAAAAGAAATACTCCGGGCCCGTCCAGTTTGGACCGAATACTCGATCGCTCGTGCCAGATACACGGCACCCCCGAACAACCAGCCAATCACACCAACAGGGATTGTTGGGTGTTCAAGCAGGCAGACAAGTTAAGTGCCGAAAACAGAGACAAGGGGCTGCACAGCGATGACGAGGAGGAGCCCCGGCCGCCGAACAATAGGGGACAGAAGGGCCTTCCCCCACAAGTGCGGACGGTGAACATGATATACGCAACCCACATACCCAAAAGAGAGCGGAAGCGTGCACTCAGGGACGTATATGCGTTGGAGCCAGTCGCCCCAAAGTTCAACCCGTGGTCCTCCTGCCCGATCACTTTTGATCGAAGGGACCACCCCACTAGCATCCGCCACGGCAGATTCGCCACATTGGTTCTAGACCCAATCATTGACGGATTTCACCTCACTAGAGTCCTTATGGACGGTGGCAGCAGCCTGAACCTGCTTTATCAGGATACAGTGTGAAAAATGGGCACAGATCCCTCAAGGATTAAACCCACAAAGACGACCTTTAAAGGCGTCATACCAGGTGTGGAGGCCAACTGTACAGGCTCAGTTACACTCGAAGTGGTCTTCGGATCCCCGGATAATTTCCGAAGCGAGGAGTTAATCTTCGTCATAGTCCTGTTCTGCAGTGGCTATCACGCCCTGCTCGGACGAACCGCATTTGCAAAGTTCAATGCGGTGCCGCACTACGCATACCTCAAGCTCAAGATGCCAGGCCCTCGAGGAGTCATTACGGTCAATGGAAACACCGAACGCTCTCTCCGAATGGAGGAGCATACGGCGGCCCTCGCGGCGGAAGTACAAAGTAGCCTCTCAAGGCAATTCTCCAGTCCGGCTATTAAACGTCCGGACACCGTCAAGCGCGCCCGGAGTAACCTACAACAAGACCGCCTGGCACATTCCGAGCAAGCGTAGTAGTGCGGCCCCAACCCCAGCCCTCGTGAAATTGCGAAACCAGTACCACGCGTACATAATTATGCCCTGGAAATACCATGGGCATAAGGGAAGGGGCACAACCACGGCACACCCAAAATGCGGCTCAACCGCACTAGGGGCTCCCGATTTTGTCATTTCTTTTTTCTTACTTTCAGGACTCCACTCTCCGGAAGGCCTGTCCGGCAGTATAATCGCCGAACACACGATGCAACAGCCAGGGAGGCAGCAAGCTACGTCGAGTGTCCAAGTGGTCTCTATAAAGAGCTAAATACCTGTCTTACATAAAGTCTTTCAGCTTGCCCCTGGAGGGGGACATGTCAAATAATCCCATCTCTTGCTTATCGCACTATTTGTATTGTTCTGCTTTCACAGTAGCCTTTTTAATAAACAATACATAGCTCTTGTCTATTCTTGCATTCATCTTTTATGTAAATATGTTCAGTTATGACATTATGCAACCGTACACTTTGGTACGGCCAATACACCAGGGGCTTAAGTACCCCAGAATATGGTGTGAGAAGTCTGAAAACTCTCATGAGCGCGGCACCCTGAACTTATAGCATTATATGCATCGGCTCCGAATCATGTCTTGGGTCAATAGTTGGGTTTGCCCGTCTCCCATGTTTTGGTACCTTACGTTCCGCTATATCAGCTAAGGTAGCGCTGGGAGAACTACTGCGATTGTGCCCCGGTTGAGCTGGGTTAAGCACCTCAGTGGAGAAAGCTAAAACTGACCGTCATGATAGGGCGAGAGCCGGTCGCTGTTCGAGAGGTTTCGAGTCCCTAAAGACTTATGCCGCTTAGAGCGAGGAGCTGGCTTTGTCCGGCCTAGGCGTGGATAGCGCCCCGAACTCGGTCTTCCGAATACTAGGGGCTTCGCCGAAATTTAAAATTATAGAATTCTATGGCTAAGTGAGAGTGATAAAGCATTATAGTCCGACTGCCTTATTCGTTGTGCTGAGCGCCTCCCTTGCAGGACCCAAGAATGGGAAAAAGAGCTCTCAGGTTTATCCCGAACACCCCAGCACTCGTGGCATGGGTGCAGAAGCCGACGACTGGCCATCTCTCAGATTTAATAAACGGCCGCACAGAAGGTAATATTTTAAATTCAAAAAGCGTTGCTTAGCGCATATGAACAAGTTTTCAGCGCACAGGATAACACGAGCGAGTTTACTAAAAAATTACATCCTTGGAACACTCATTCGCCACAAGGCAGGCACCCTTCAGGACGCCCTCATAATACAGCTCGTTCTTGCGATGCTCCTTCCCCTCCGGTGGCCCATCTGTCACCAGCTTCTCAGCATCCATCTTGCCCCAGTGTACTTTCACACGGGCAAGGGCCCTACGGGCGCCTTCGATGCATACGGAGCGCTTGATGACTTCAAGCCGTGGACAGGCATCCACCAGCCACTTCACCAGCCCAAAGTATCTCTCAGGCATGACCTCCCCAGGCCATAGCCGGCCTATAAGGCCCTTCATGGCCTGCTCGGCTACCTTATGGAGCTCGACCAGCTGCTTCAGCTGGTCGCTCAAGGGCACCGGGTGTCCGGCCTCAATATACTGGGACCAGAACACCTTCTCCGTCGAGCTCCCTTCCTCGGCTCGGTAGAATGCGGCAGTGTCGGACACAGTGCAGGGCAGATCTGCGAATTCTCCTGGAGAGCTCCGGACTCGGGTAAGTAACAAGTAATTCACTTTCACGTGCTTGCTTTACATAAAGAATGCCTTACCCACCGCTATCTTCTTCATCGCCTCAATTTCCTGGAGGGATTTTTGGGCTTTGGCCTTGGCAGATTTGGCGCTCTCAAGGGCCGAGGCAAGCTTGGACTCTCGAGTCTTTGAGTCAAGCTCCAAACTCTCGTGTTTTTTCACAAGAGCGTGGAGCTCTTGCCGCACCTCCACCACCCGCGCCTCCTGCTTTTCTCGCTCGGTGCGCTCCACGGCCGCATTGTCTTCGGCCTTGGACAACGCTTCCTTCAGGGTCGCCACCTCGGTTGTGGCCCCTGTAATACTCATGTTGGTCCTGTCATTATTTGCAACCAGATCTTTTTATATACTTACATAAGGTGCTATTTACCTTCCTTGTCCTCGAGCTGCTTCTTGACAAGGCCGAGCTCATTCTCGGACCGCTCGAGGCTCTGCTTCAATGCATCGACCTCCGCAGTCAGTGCGACAGAGGTCAGCAGCGCAGCCTGCATTCACATATTGACATACTTATGTTAGACTCCTGCGTATATCTTTTAGATCCTCAGTCCGGCTTTTCTTTCTGAACACCAAACTAAACATCAGGGGCTACTGTCTATGCGGTAATATTTTTACCTGTCTTAATACCTCAAAACCTGTTAGAAGGCTAGCACAGGCTTCCGTCAGCCCGCTCTTGGCGGACTGAACCTTCTGGATCACCGCACTCATAATAGTGCGGTGCTCCTTGTCGATGGAGGCGCCGTTAAGCACCTCCAGCAAATTATCCAGTGCCTCCGGTTGGACGGAGGTCACCGGCATCATAGGATTGCCCCTCTTACTAGGGGGCCGCCTGCCAGACTCCGGAACCACTAATGGTTCCGGTACGGTGTCCGGCCCAGGGCCGGACTTAGAGCCCTTTGGGGTTTCATCCCCTTTGCGCCTGGAGTCCGGGAGGTCACCTTGCGGCGCCTCCAGGACCACCTCCTCCTGGCTTGGCCCCTTTTGGGACTCCACCTCAGCATCGTCCGTAGGGCGAGGGAAGGTAGCAGTCGGGAGTGAAAGACTATTCACATCCGACAAATCCAGGGAGCCGCTCGATGAAGCATCGAGCCGGGCCTTGGGCGGACTGCATGATTATATTCTGTGTCAGAAGATACTGTGCAATAAAGGAACACCATGAGTTATTCTGGTATTCGGATACTTACGATTTTGCCAGGGGCTTGGCCGTGGATGGCCACTCCTCTTCACCGTCGTCGGCGTTGGTGGAGTAGTCCGGAGGAAGGGTCTTTCCCTTCTTGGACCCTCCGGCCCCCCAGTTGGGGCGGCCTTCCTTTTCTTTCCTCCCCCCGTTGGAGGGGGAGAGGTCTCTTCTTCCTCCTCCTCGTCTCTGTGGGAGGAGTGCGCTTTGGAGTCATTGGACGATGAATCCGACACCACCAGGCGCCGGGTACTCTTTCGAGTTCCCGTGGCCTTCTTCTTGGCCTTCTTCTCCAGCACCACGCAAGGTGCCGGGACCAGCAGCTTCGCCAGGCCGGCATCTGCTGGATCTTCGGGCAAAGGAGCCGGATAGTCGATCTGTCCGGACTTCTTCTGCCAGTCCTGTCAAAGGAACGGGAGCTTAGATCCCGCATAGAGTCAAACTATGAAAACCGAGTATTCCGTAAAGGGTAAAACGACCTTACTACGCTGGCTTGGCGCTTCGCGCAGAATCCGTGATCCT
>NC_041385.1:814576697-814654674 GCF_002162155.2 Triticum dicoccoides
GCACCTTCCAGGCATCCTCGTGCGTTGTGCCAAAGAGCTTGGATAAAGTTTGGTGCCGGGCCGGGTCGAACTCCCACAAGTTAAAAGCCCGTCGTTGACACGGGAGGATCCGGCGGAAGAGCATGACCTGGACTACGCTGACAAGTTTAACCTTCTTGTCCATCAGGTTTTGGACGCAGGTTTGGAGTTCGGTCAGCTCTCCCGGATTACCCCACAACAGGCCCGTCTCTTTCCAGGAGGTGAGCCGTGTGGGGATGCCAGATTGGAATTCGGGGCCGCTGCCCATTCAGGGTCACGCAGCTCGGTGATGTAGAACCATCCCGATTGCCACCCTTTGATGGTTTCCACAAAGGAGCCTTCGAGCCATATGACGCTGGGCATCTTGCCCACCATGGCGCCTCCGCATTCCGCTTGTTGTCCGCCCACTACCTTCGGCTTGACATTGAAGGTCTTCAGCCATAAGCCGAAGTGGGGCTTGATGCGGAGGAAGGCCTCGCACACGACGATAAACGCCGAGATGATGAGGATGATGTTCGGGGCTAGATCATGGAAATCCAGGCCATAGTAGAACATGAGCCTCCGGACAAATGGGTGGAGTGGGAAGCCCAGTCCACGGAGGAAATGGGGGAGGAACACCACCCTCTCATGGGCCTGGGGGTAGGGATGAGCTGCCCCTCGTCTGGGAGCCGGTGCACAACGTCGTTGTACAAGTATCCGACTTTCCTCAACTTTTTGATGTGCCCCTCCATCATCCACCTACCTCCCGCTCCGGACATGGCTGGAGAAGGTTGAGGTGGGAAGTGCGGACTTGGGCGTTGGAGCTCGAGTGCGCGGAAATGGATAAGCGAAGGAGGAATAAGGCGTAGATGAGAAAGGTGGATCCCTATCCCCTTATATGGGCAGACGAAACTATGTGCCCCCACCAGCCTGGTAAAACTCGCTTATCTCCCAAGCGCTGTGATTACTGGCACGGTTGGGTTACCCACGCCCGTATTGATGTGAATCCCGGAATAAGGGGACACGATCTCTGCTTCGACAAGACATGCCAAGGAAACCACCTCGCTAAATGCGCTGAGGTGGGACAGTAAAGCGATTCGAATAAAGGCTTGGTCGTGGCGTGATGTCATGCTGCGGAATACGTCAGTAGATTAGATTTGTACAAACATTATTCTCTCTACGGTGGTATGTGGAACTTATTTTGCAGAGCCGGACACTATCCTTGTGTTCAAAATCTTCTATGAAGTATTCGGAGGAGGAACCCGCCTTGCAATGCCGAAGACAATCTGCGCGCCGGACTCGTTGTCATTGAAGCCTGGTTCAGGGGCTACTGAGGGAGTCCTGGATTAGGGGGTGTCTGGATGACTAGACTATAACCTTTGGCCGGACTCCTGGACTATGAAGATACAAGATTGAAGACTTCGTCCCGTGTACGGATGGGACTTTCCTTGGCGTGGAAGGCAAGCTTGGCGATATGGATATGTAGATCTCCTCCCATTGTAACCGACTCTGTGTAACCCTAGCCCCCTCCGGAATCTATATAAACTGGAGGGTTTTAGTCCATAGAACGAACAACAATCATACCATAGGCTAGCGTCTAGGGTTTAGCCTCTCTGATCTCGTGGTAAATCTACTCTTGTACTACCCATATCATCAATATTAATCAAGAAGGAGTAGGGTTTTACCTCCATCGAGAGGGCCCGAACCTGGGTAAAAACATCGTGTCCCTTGTCTCCTGTTACCATCCGCCTAGACGCACAGTTCGGGACCCCCTACCCGAGATCCGCCGGTTTTGACACCGAGAGCAGGTTTTTCTCCGATGGAAACTTTGGGGTCTTTTATAGTTCTTTGTGTGGATTGAGTATTATGAATATGAATTTGCATTGGTGTTATTCTAGTACGAACTCTAGGATAAATCGAACGGAAAAATAGCTTTGTGTTATTTTAGTACAAACTATTGAATAGATCAAACAGAAAGAATAGCTTTGATGTAGTTTCGTGACCTACAAACAATTCTTATCTTTTGTTTTGCGCTAATAGGAACTCGGGAGTGATTCTTTATTGCACTTTGAGGGATAATCATATGATCCAACTATGTTAGCATTGTTGAGAGGTTGCACTAGAGAAAGTACGGACCCTGGGCCTCATTATTAAGAATTGCAACACCGTTTCGTACCCATTTACTATTTGCTACCTTGCTGTTTTTATTTATTCAGATTATAAAAATATATTTCTACCATCCATATTCAACTTTTATCACCATCTCTTTGCCGAACTAGTGCACCTATACAATTTGCCATTGTATTGGGTGTGTTGGGGACACAAGAGATTTCTTATATTTGGTTGCAGGGTCGTTTGAGAGAGACCATCTTCATCCTACACCTCTCACGAATTGATAAACCTTAGGTCATCCACTTGAGGGAAAATTGCCACTGTCCTACAAAACTCTGCGCTTGGAGGCCCAACACGTGTCTACAAGAATAAAGTTGCATAGTAGACATCAAGCTCTTTTCTGGCGCCGTTGCTGGGGAGGTGAGGAAACCGACACTCACATTCCGGTAACAAAGATCTTTTCTGGCGGCGTTTTCGGGGAAGTGAGTGCTTGAAGGTATATCTTTAGATCTTGCAATTGAATCTTTTAGTTTCTTGTTTTATCACTAGTTTGGTTTATAAAAGAAAACTACAAAAAATGGAATTAAGGTTGCATGATATTATTGATCATCTTTATAATATCTTTCTTCAAAATGATGGTTCGGAAAATTATGCTCAATTGATAGAAGAAGAATTTAATAAAATGATTGGCATGAATGATGAGCATGATTGCAATGTTGTTGGTATGAACTCTTTGAATATCCATGATGCTAATGATATGCAAAACCATAAGCTTGGGGATGCTATGTTTGATGAAGATGATATTTTTAGTCCCCCAAATTTTGATGAGAAAATTTATTATGATGAAGGCATGCCTCCTATCTATGATGATTATTGTGATGACATGTATGCTATGAAGAATAATGATAACCATGAAACTTGTCATCATGATTTTAATTTCCAATCCCATGATAGTTATTTTGTTGAGTTTGCTCCCACTACCATTCATGAGAATAAATTTGCGGAGAGTAACAAAATTTCCATGCTTGTGGATCATTAAAAGAATGCTTTATGTGATAGTTATATTGTTGAATTCATTCATGATGCTACTGAAAATTTATATGGTGGAGGAACTTATGCTTGTAGGAATTGCAATAATATTAAGTTTCCTCTCTATGTGTTGAAAGTTTTGAAGTTATGCATGTTTTGCCTTCCTATGCTAGATGATTCTTGTTCCCATAAATTGTTTGCTCACAAAATCCATATGCATAGGAAGTGGGTTAGACTTAAATGTGCTAGTCATATGCTTCATGATGCTCTTGTTATGTTTCAATCTTTATCTTTTATGCGAGCATCATTGAACTCATCATGCCTAGCTAAAAGGCATTAAAGAAAAGCGCTTGTTGGGAGACAACCCAACACTTTTACCTACTGTTTTTGTATGTTCACATGATTAGGCTACTGTATTAATCATGTTTTATTGTATTTGTTTCAAGAAAGTGCCAAGTAAAGCCTTTGGGATCATGTTGGGTGATAGTTGATTTGATCTTGCTGAAAAACAGAAACTCTTGCGCTCATGAAAATAGCTCTCATTTTTAACAGAAGAGTGATTTTGGGTTGATTCTTTTTTCAGAAGATTAATATACAAATTTCTCACGTGGTACAATATTTTTCATAATTTTTGGAGTAGCATAAGTATGGTTTGAGTACAGATTACTACAGACTGTTCTGTTTTTGACAGATTCTGTTTTCAATGCATAGTTTGCTTGTTTCCTTGTTTCTCTGGCTTATATTGCTCAATATAAATTGTGGAAATGATATGCTACAGTAGGCATTGTGTGGAAACAATTATAATTCTTGTATTTGACAGTACCAAAAGTGAAATGGTTTGCTCTTTATCATATTAACCTATCTCACAAGGTTCCGTTAAGTTTTGTGTGATTGAAGTTTTCAAGTTTTGGGTGAGATGCTGATATGAGGAGAATAATGAGTGACAAGACCCTAAGCTTGGGGATGCCCAAGGCACCCCCAAGGTAATATTCAAGGAAGATCCAAGCAACTAAGCTTGGGGATGCCCCTGATGGCATCCCCTCTTTCGTCTCCAACATTATAGGTAACCTCACTTGGAGCTATGTTTTCATTCGTCACATGATATGTGTTTTGCTTGGAGCGTCAATTTATTTTTCTAGGATTTGCTTGATGTTATTTATAATAATGTTTTGCATCTTTTATTTCAATAAAAGTGGTAATGATAACCTTTGTCATGCTTATTTTGCAAGTATACTTGTTGCTGTTTGAAATCAGAAAGTTTATCAATGTTACAAAAAATCCCTAGAAAATTCAGAATATGATAAGTTATTGAATTTTTTTGAAAAATAATCTCTGATAAATTTTCTATAGTGTGTAGTTTGTTTCATAATTTTTGGGGTTAAGGAAGTATGATGAATCTTGCATTCTTTATAGACTGTACTGTTTTGGCAGATTGCTGTTATGGTTGCATTGTTTGCATATGCTTGCTTGTTTAATGATTCTATTTGAGGATAGGAGTATTAAATATGCAGAGGAATTTAGTATGAAATGTTGAATAATAATTTTAGTGATTTTCTACAGTAGAGAATGATAAGGTTTTGCATTGATTTATACTAACTTATCTCACGAGTTCTTGTTGAGTTTCGTATGGATGAAGCTTTTGAGATTTAGGGAAACCATGATATAAAAGGAATTAAGGAGACACAAAAGCTCAAGCTTGGGGATGCCCAAGGCATCCCAATCTAATATTTCAATAATTCTCAAGCATCTAAGTTTGGGGATGCCCCGATAGGCATCCCACCTTTCTTCTTCAACAATTATCGGTTAGTATCGGTTGAGCCTAAGTTTTTGCTTCTTCACATGAGTTGTGCTACTCCTGAAATGTCATTTTATTTTAATTTTTCTTTTTGTTTAAATAAAATACTTAGATTTGAAAGTTTTTGAATAAGAGAGAGTCCTCAAATAGCTACCTATTTACTTAACAACTCGCATGATCTTCACTTATATCTTTTTGGAGTAGTTTGTCATTTACTCTTGAGCTTCACTTATATCCTATGAGTAAATTGTTGAATAAATTGAATGTCATGAAGTTGAAATTATATCATGTGCCTAGTGGTAGCTTCACATTGGGTTTAGAAAGTGAAATATTTTGAGGCTTGACACTCACAATATTGGTCATACAAGCAATTCACGAATAATTAGTATAAGGAAGAGAACTTTCACATATAAATACACTATCCTAGAAATATTTTGTGATTTTGAGCCCCCATCAAAATATTATATGCCAAAATTGTTGAAGTTGTACAAGGAAGACAACGTAATGGTTTATGTTTGTTCATATTCACATAGAAGTTATATTGTCATAGATCCTTCAACATGTGGTGCTTGCCCCCCATCCTTACTAGCCAAAAATTCCTCACCAAGTAGAGATACTACTTCTGCATCCAAAAACCCTTAAACCCAAATCTTATTTTCAAGAGTCCACCATACCTACCTAAGGATTGAGCAAGATACTTCAAGTAAGTTGTCATCGGTGCAAAAAGGCAATAAAAATTGCTTCTAAAAGTGTTAGATCATTTAGTGTAAGAGAAAACTGAGCGTTGTATGTACTTGTGATGGCAAAGAATAAAAGCGTCAGACTGCATAATAAAGGTTGCTATCATAAGGGGCAATATAACGTGACATTCTTTTGCACTAAGGGATTGAGCATACAAACAAATAAGCGCATGGCAACCACTGCTCCCCTCTGCGAAGGGCCTATCTTTTACTTTTATGTATTTAGTTTTATGCAAAGAGTCAAAGTTTCTCTCTCTATTCCTTTTTATTTTTCTCCTTTGGCAAGCATCATGTGGTGAGAAAAGATCTAGGCACATATGTCCAGTTGAATATGGGTATCATGAGTTATTATTGTTGACATCACCCAAAGGTGAATACGTTGGGAGGCAAAATTATAAGCCCCCATCTTTGTATGTGTCTGGTTGAAACGTTTTGCTCATGTGTATGCGGTGAGTGTTAGCAATCATAGAAGACTATAAGATGGTTAAGTATTTGGAGCTCTCACTTAGACTCTGTTCAATAAGTTGAATTGCAATTGCTTGATGACTGAGAACATAGGTTGTTGAGTTTCTAGAGAGTTCATTGTTTGAACCTTGTGAATTGGTTGCTACTATAACATGAGAAGTTTATAAGAAAGAATTGTTGTTATGATGCTAGAAAAAGTGATTGAAATTATCATTGATCAAACTTATGCACTTTTCTAGCATTCACACTTCATAAATTATTTCTTTTATCATTTACCTACTCGAGGACGAGTAGGAATTAAGCTTGGGGATGCTGATACGTCTCCAACGTATCTATAATTTATGAAGTATTCATGCCATTATATTATCATTCTTGGATGTTTTACAATCATTTTATAGCAACTTTATATCATTTTTTGGGACTAACCTATTGACCCAGTGCCAGTAGCTGCCTTGCTTGTTTTTTTCATCGTAGGAAATCAATATCAAATGGAGTCCAATCACCGCGTAACTTTTTGGAGATTTTTTTGGACCAGAGGGAACCCAATGGGCTTGAGCTGCACCCGGGGGGGTGCCCTGAGAGGGGCACAAGTCACCAGGGCGCACCAGGGGCCTCTGGCGCACCCAGGTGGGTTGTGCCCACCTCTGTGGCCTCCCGCACCCCCTCTTTGCACTATAAATTCCTAAATATTCCAAAACCCTTCGAGGTTAACCTAGATCAGAAGTTCCTCTGCCGCAAGGTCTCTGTATCCGTGAAAACCAATCTAGACCCTGTTCTGACACCCTGACAAAGGGGGGAATCATCTCCGATGGCCATCTTCATCATCCCGGCGGCCACCACGATGAGGAGGGAGTAGTCCACCCTCGGGGTTGAGGGTTTGTACCAGTAGGTATGTGTTTGATCTCTCTCTCTCTCTCTCTCTCGTGATCTATATCATGGGCTTTGTTAATATAGTCGGATCATATGATGCTTCTCCCCTCTATACTCTTGTTATGATGAACTGAATCTTTACCCTTCAAAGTTTTCACTTGTCGGATTGAATATTCAGAGATGAGAATACATGATATATGTCTGGCAATATGAATACTTGAGGTGACAATGAGGCATCCTATTGATTCACTTAATATGTGTTATGGCATTCAACTCGCGGATTCCCGCAGTAATATTGGGGTAATCTATGCATAGGGGTTGATGCACGTTTTTCTCCGACGGAAACTTTGTGGGTATTTTATAGTTCTTTGTGTGGATTGAGTATTATGAATATGAATTTGCTTTGGTGTTATTATAGTATGAACTCTAGGATAGATCTAATGGAAAAATAGCTTTGTGTTATTTTAGTACGAACTATTGAATAGATCAAACGGAAAGAATAGCTTTGATGTTGTTTTGTGACCTACAAACAATTCCTACCTTTTGTTCTCCACTAATAGGAACTCGGGAGTGATTCTTTATTGCACTTTGAAGGATAATCATATGATCCAACTATGTTAGCACTGTTGAGAGGTTGCACTAGAGAAAGTACGAACCCGGGGCCTCATTTTTAAGCATTGCAACACCGTTTTTGTACCCGTTTACTATTTGTTACCTTGCTGTTTTTATTTATTCAGATTATAAAAATATATTTCCACCATCCATATTACACTTTTATCACCATCTCTTTGCCGAACTAGTGCACCTATACAATTTGCCATTGTATTGGGTGTGTTGGGGACACACGAGATTTCTTGAATTTGGTTGCAGGGTTGTTTGAGAGAGACCATCTTCATCCTACACCTCTCACGGATTGATAAACCTTAGGTCATCCACTTGAGGGAAAATTGCCACTGTCCTACAAAACTCTGTGCTTGGAGGCCCAACACGTGTCTACAAGAATAAAGTTGCATAGTAGACATCACCTGCCGGAGGGGGATTTGATCATGGAGGGCTTCTACATCAACACCATTACCCCTGTGATGAAGCGTGAGTAGTTTACCACAGACCTTCGGGTCCATAGTTATTAGTTAGATGGCTTATTCTCTCTCTTTGATTCTCAATACCACGTTCTCCTCGATGTTCTTGGAGATCTATTCAATGTAATATTCTTTTGCGGTGTGTTTGCTGAGATCCAATGAATTGTGGATTTATGATCAAGATTATCTATGAATATTATTTGGTTCTTCTCTGAATTCTTATGTGCATGATTTGATATCTTTGCAAGTCTCTTTAAATTATCGGTTTAGTTTGGCCTACTAGATTGATCTTTCTTTTAATGGGAGAAGTGCTTAGCTTTGGGTTCAATCTTGCAGTGTCCTTTCCCAGTAACAGTAGGGGCAACAAGGCACATATTGTATTGTTGCCATCGAGAATAACAAGATGGGGTTTTCATCATATTGCTTGAGTTAATTCCTCCACATCATGTCATCTTGCTTAATGCGTTACTCCATTCTTATGAACTTAATACTCTAGATGCATGCTGAATAGCGGTCGATTTGTGGAGTAATAGTAGTAGATGCAGGCATGAGTCGGTCTATTTGACACAGACGTGATGCCTATGTTCATGATCATTGCCTTAGATATCATAAAAACTATGCGCTTTTGTATCAATTGCTCGACAGTAATTCGTTCACCCACCGTAATATTTGCTATTTTGAGAGAAGCCACTAATGAAACCTATGGCCCCCGGGTCTCTTTTCCATTATATTGAATCTGGTTTACAACTTGCTAGTTTCCGATCTACTACTTTGCAATCTTTTACTTTCCGACCTATAAACCAAAATACCAAAAATATTTACTTTACTGTTTATCTATCTCTATCAGATCTCACTTTTGCAAGTGACCGTGAAGGAATTGACAACCCCGTTATCACGTTGGGTGCAAGTGCTTGATTGTTTGTGCAGGTATTTGATGACTTGTGCGTCATTTCCTACTGGATTGATACCTTAGTTCTTAAAACTGAGGGAAATACTTACGCTACTTTGCTGCATCACCCTTTCCTCTTCAAGGGAAAACCAACGCAAGCTCAAGATGTAGCAAGAAGGATTTCTGGCGCCGTTGCCGGGGAGATCTATGTCAAGTCAAGCCATACCAAGTACCCATCATAAACTCTTCTCCCTTGCATTACATTAAGTAAGGGGAGATCTATGTCAAGGATTTCACTTCTCGTTTTCCTCTCCCCCACTTCTAAAATGATTTTCGAAACCCTTTCCCTTTTCTTCGCCTCTTTCGTTTGTCTCCTTCCGCTTGCTTCTTGTGTGCTTGTGTGTGGGTGTGCCTGTTTGCTTTGATGGCTCTACCAAAAAGCATTGATCCTCACCTTAGGAGGTTGGAAGAAATTGAAAACAACATTAGAAGATTATGTCTTTGCAATTTGAGCATAATAATTTCTTCAGAAATGAGCTTAAAGAACAAAAAAGTTTTATGAGGTACATGAATAAAGATCTCTATGATATGTCTAAGGAATTTTATGGTTTGAAATCTCAGTTTGCTCGTCTTGAAAATTTAGTAGGCCAAATTTCGGATAAACAAGCCACCTTAGTTAATAAGATGGCCGCTAAACCAGAGGCTCTAAATAATAATGATGAAGATCTAAAAGTGATTGATGTGACTCCTATTAAATCTTTGTTTTCCAATATGAATCTTGATAAAATGGGACTGGAGATGAGTCAACTTTTTTAAAAGGCGTCCCAATGATTTGGAGTTTTTAGATCTAGATGCAAAAATTGATAAACGTTGGATTGAAGAGGTCAAAACTTTAAGTACCAATGAACCCACTATTTTGGATCTCAAGGAATTTAATTATGATAATTTTTATTTAATAGATTGTATTTCCTTGTTGCAATCTGTGTTAAATTCCCCTCATGCTTATAATCAAAACAAAGCTTTTATTAGATATATCATTGATGCTATGATACAATCTTCTGAAGAAAACCTTGAATTAGAAGTTTCTATCCCTAGAAAAATTTATGATTAGTGGGAACCTACTATTAATATTAAGATTAAATATTATGAATGTTATGCTTTGTGTGATTTGGGTGCTAGTGTTTCCACGATTCCAAAAACTTTGTGTGATGTGCTAGGTTTCCGTGAATTTGATGATTGTTTTTTAAATTTGCATCTTGCGGATTCCACCATGAAGAAACCTATGGGGAGGATTAATGATGTTCTTATTGTTGCAAATCGGAATTATGTGCCCGTAGATTTCATTGTTCTTGATATAGATTGCCATCCTACATGTCCTATTATTCTTCGTAAACCTTTCCTTAGAACGATTGGTGAAATTATTGATATGAAGAAGGAAACATTAGATTCCAATTTCCGTTAAGGAAAGGCATGGAAAACTTTCTTAAGAAGAAAACTAAATTTCCTTATGAATCTATTATGAGAGCCACTTATGGATTGCATACCAAAGATGGCAATACCTAGATCTATTCGTGTTTTTATGCCTAGCTAGGGGCGTTAAACAATAGCGCTTGTTCGGAGGCAACCCAATTTTATTTTTGTTCTTTACTTTTTGCTCCTGTTTAGTAATAAATAATTCATATAGCCTCTTCTTATATGTGGTTTTAAGTTCTAATTAGTGTTTGTGCCAAGTAGAACCTTTGGGAAGACTTGGGTGAAAGTTAATGCGATCTTGCTGTAAAAAACAGAAACTTTGCGCTCATGAGAATAGCTGTCATTTTTTATAGAAGAGTGATTTAAGTTGATTATTTCTGAATAAGATTAATAGACAAATTCCTCACGTCCACTAATTTATTTTAGAATTTTTGGAGTTACAGAAGTATTCGAGAGTTACAGATTACTACAGACTGTTCTGTTTTTGACAAATTCTGTTATTCGTGTGTTGTTTGCATATTTTGATGAATCTATGAGTAGTATCGGGGGGTCTGAACCATAGAGAAGTTGGAATACAGTGTATTTTACACCAATATAAATAAAGAATGAGTTCACAACAGTACCTTAAAGTGGTGATTCATTTTATTATACTAACGGAGCTGATGAAATTTTCTGTTGAAGTTTTGTGTTGTGAAATTTTCAAGTTTTGCGTGAGGATTTGATGGACTTTGGAATAAGGAGTGGCAATAGCCTAATATAGGGGATGCCCAAGGCACCCCAAAGTAAAATTCAAGGACAACCAAAAGCCTAAGTTTGGGGATGCCCCGGAAGGCATCCCCTCTTTCGTCTTTGTCTATCGGTAACTTTAGGCTATATATTTATTCACCACATGATATGTGTTTTGCTTGGAGCGTCTTGTATGATTTGAGTCTTTGATTTTTAGTTTACCATAGTAATATTTTCTGTACACACCTTTTGGGAGAGACACGCATGAATCGTAATTTATTAGAATACTCTATGTGCTTCACTTATATCTTTTGAGCTAGACAATATTGCTCTAGTGCTTCACTTATATCTTTTTAGAGCACGGCGGTGGTTTTATTTTATAGAAATTGTTGAACTCTTATTCTTCACTTATATTATTTTGAGAGTCTTTTAGAACAGCATGGTAATTTGCTTTGGTTATAAAATTAGTCCTAATATGATGGGCATCCAAGATGGGTATAATAAAAACTTTCATATGAAGTGCATTGAATACTATGAGAAGTTTGATTCTTTATGATTGTTTTGAGATATCAAGATGGTGATATTAGAGTTATGCTAGTAGAGTAGTTTTGAATTTGAGAGGTACTTGTGTTAAAGTTTGTGATTCCCGTAGCATGCATGTATGGTGAACCGTTATGTGATGAAGTTGGAGCATGATTTATTTATTGATTGTCTTCCTTATGAGTGGCGGTCGGGGATGAGCGATGGTCTTTTCCTACCAATCTATCCCACTGGGAGAATGCGCATAGTACTTCGTTTCGATAACTAATAGATTTTTGCAATAAGTATGTGAGTTCTTTATGACTAATGTTGAGTCCATGAATTATACGCACTCTCACCCTTCCACCATTGCCAGCCTCTCTTGCGTCATGCAACTTTTGCCGATACCATACACCCACCATATACCTTCTTCAAAACAGCCACCATACCTACCTATTATGGCATTTTCATAGCCATTCCGAGATATATTGACATGCAACTTTCTACCGTTCCGTTTATTATGACACGCTCCATCATTGTCATATTGCTTTGCATGATCATGTAGTTGCCATCGTATTTGTGGCAAAGCCACCGTTCATAATTTTTCATACATGTCACTGCTACGTCTTGAGCTTGCGTTGGTTTTTCCCTTGAAGAGGAAAGGGTGATGCAGCAAAGTAGTGTAAGTATTTCCCTCGATTTTTAAGAACCAAGGTATCAATCTAGTAGGAGGATCCTCAAAAGTCCCACGCACCTACACAAACAAACAAGAACCTCGCAACCAACGCTATAAAGATGTTGTCAATGCCGTCACGGTAACTTGCAAAAGTGAGATCTGATAGAGATAATATGATAAGATAAATATTTTTGGTATTTTTATGATATAGATTGGAAAAGTAAAGATGCAAATTAAAGTAGATGGAAAACTTATATGATAAAAGATAGACCCAGGGGCCATAGGTTTCACTAGTGGCTTCTCTCAAGATAGCATAAGTATTACGGTGGGTGAACAAATTACTGTCGAGCAATTGATAGAAAAGTGCATAGTTATGAGATTATCTAGGCATGATCATGTATATAGGCATCACGTCCGTGACAAGTAGACTGAGACGATTATGCATCTACTACTATTACTCCACACATCGACCGACTCCTGCCTGCATCTAGAGTATTAAGTTCATGAAGAACAGAGTAACGCATTAAGAAAGATGACACGATGCAGAGGGATAAACTCATGCAATATGATATAAACCCCATCTTTTTATCCTCGATGGCAACAGTACAATACGTGCCTTGCTTCCCCTGCTGTCACTGGGAAAGGACACCGCAAGATTGGACCCAAAGCTAAGCACTTCTCCCATTGCAAGAAAGATCAATCTAGTAGGCCAAACCAAACTGATAATTCGAAGAGACTTGCAAAGATAACTTAATCACACATAAAAGAATTTAGAGGAGATTCAAATATTTCTCATAGATAAACTTGATCATAAACCTACGATTCATCGGATCTCGACAAACACACTGCAAAAAGAGTTACATCGAATAGATCTCCAAGAAGATCGAGGAGAACTTTGTTTTGAGATTCAAAGAGAGAGAAGAAGCCATCTAGCTAATAACTATGGACCCGAAGGTCTGTGGTAAACTACTCACAACTCATTGGAGAGGCCTTGGAGATGATGTAGAGGCCCTCCATGGTCGATTCCCCCTCCGACAGAGCACCGACAAAGGCTCCAAGATGGGATCTCGCGGATACAGAAGGTTGCGGTGGTGGAATTAGGTTTTCTTGGTGCTCCTGGACGTTTTCGGGGTACATGGATATATATAGGAGGAAGAAGTAGGTCGGTGGACACTCCAGGGGCCCACGAGGGTGGGGGGCGCGCCCACCCCCAGGAGGCACGCCGGGCACCCTCGTGGCCGCCTCGTTTGTTGCTTGACATCCACTCCAAGTCCCCTGGATTGCATTTGTTCCAAAAAGATCGCTCCTGAAGGTTTCATTCCGTTTGGACTCCGTTTGATATTCCTTTTCTTTGAAACACTGAAATAGGCAAAAAAACAGCAATTCGGGCTGGGCCGGTTAGTAGGTTAGTCCCAAAAATGATATAAAAGTGTAAAGTAAAGCCAATAAACATCCAAAACGGGTAATATAATAGCATGGAAAAATCAAAAATTATATATACATTGGAGACGTATCAAGCATCCCCAAGCTTAATTCCTGCTCGTCCTCGAGTAGGTAAATGATAAAAACAGAATTTTTGATGTGGAATGCTACCTAGCATAATTCTCAATGTAATTTTCTTATTGTGGCATGAATGTTCAGATCTAAATGATTCAAAATAAAAGTTCATATTGACATAAGAAATAGAAATACTTCAAGCATACTAACTAAGCAATCATGTCTTCTCAAAATAACATAGCATTAGAAGTTTTATCCCTACAAAATCATATAGTTAGGCTATGTTTCATTTTCATCACACAAAATACTCCCATCAAGAACAACCCTAGTTTCAGCCAAGCAATTGGTTCATACTTTTTAACGCGCTTCAGCCTTTTTCAACTATCACGCAATACATGAGCGTGAGCCATGGATATAGCACTATGGGTGGAATAGAATATGATGATGGAGGTTGTGTGGAGAAGAGAAAAAAAAGGAGAAAGTCTCACATTGACGAGAATAATCAACGGGCTATGGAGATGCCCATCAATTGATGTCAACATGAGGAGTAGGGATTGACATGCAACGGATGCACTAGAGATATAAATGTATGAAAGCTCAACAAAATAAACTAGTGGGTGTGCATCCAACTTGCTTGCTCACGAAGACCTAGGGCATTTTCAGGAAGCCCATCGTTGGAATATACAAGCCAAGTTCTATAATGAAAAATTCCCACTAGTATATGAAAGTGACAACATATGAGATTCTCTATATGAAGAACATGGTGCTACTTTGAAGCACAAGTGTGGAAAAAGATAGTAGCATTGTGCCCCCTTTTTTAGGCCTTTTTTTATTTTGCCTTTCCTTTTTTGGCCTTTTTTTATTTGGCCTTCCCTTTTTTTATTTTGGGACAATGCTCTAATAATGATGATCATCAAACTTCTATTTATTTACAACTCATGAGTTACGATTCGAAACTAGAACAAGATATGACTCTATATGAATGCCTCCGGTGGAGTATCGGGATGGGCAATAAATCAAGAGTGACATGTATGAAAAATTATGCATGGTGGCTTTGCCACAAATACGATGTCAACTACATGATCATGCAATGGCAATATGACAAAAGTAATGTATGTCATGATGATGATGATGAACGGAACGGTGGAAAGTTGCATGGCAATATATCTCGGAATGGCTATGGAAATGCCATAATAGGTAGGTATGGTGGCTGTTTTGAGGAAGATATAAAGAGGTTTATGTGTGATAGAGCGTATCGTATCACGGGGTTTGGATGCACCGGCGAAGTTTGCACCAACAATCAAGGTGAGAAAGGGCAATGCACGGTACCGAAGAGGCTAGCAATGATGGAAAGGTAAAAGTGTGTATAATCCATGGACTCACATTAGTCATAAAGAACTCATATACTTATTGCAAAAGTTTTATTAGACCTCGAAGCAAAGTACTACTACGCATGCTCCTAGGGGGAGGTTGGTAGGAGTTAACCATCGCGCGCCCCCGACCTCCACTCAAGGGAAGGCAATCAAAACATCACTTCATGCAATAAATTTGTTACACAACTTTTACCATACGTGCATGCTATGGGACTTGCCAACTTCAACACAAGTATTCTTTAAATTCAAAATTACCCAACTAGCATGACTCTAATATTACCACCTCTATATCTCAAAACAATTATCAAGCATCAAATTGATCATAGCATCCAATTCACTTCCTATGATAGTTTTTATTATACCCAACTTGGATGCCCATCATTCTAGGACCAATTTTATAACCATAGCAAATACCATGCTGTTCTAAGAGACTCTCAAAATAATATAAGTGAAGCATGAGAGATCAATAATTTCTACAAAATCAAGCCACCGCCGTGCTCTAAAAGATATAAGTGAAGCACTAGAGCAAAAACTATCTAGCTCAAAAGATATAAGTGAAGCACATAGAGTATTCTAATAAATTCCAAATCAAGTGGGTTTCTCCCAAAAGGTGTGTACAGCAAGTATGATTGTGGTAAACTAAAAAGCAAAGACTAATATCATACAAGACGCTCCAAGCAAAACACATATCATGTGGCGAATAAAAATATAGCTCCAAGTAAAGTTACCAATAGACGAAGACGAAAGAGGGGATGCCTTCCGGGGCATCCCCAAGCTTAGGCTTTTGGTTATCCTTGAATATCTTGGGGTGCCATGGGCATCCCCAAGCTTAGGCTCTTACCATTCCTTATTCCACAGTCCATCAAATCTTTACCCAAAACTTGAAAACTTCACAACACAAAACTCAACAGGAAATCTCATAAGCTCCGTTAGTGCAAGAAAGAAAAACCACCACATAAGGTACTGTAATGAACTCATTCTTTATTTACATTGGTGTTAAACCTAATGTATGCCAACTTCTCTATGGTTCATACCCACTGATACTAGCCATAGATGCATCAAAATAAGCAAACAACACACGAAAAACAGAATCTGTCAAAAACAGAAAAGTCTGTAGCAATCTGTAACTTTCGAATACTTATGGAACTCTAAAACTCCTACCAAAATAGGAAGTCCTGGGAAATTTGTCTATTGATCTACAGCAAAAAACATCAACGCAAAATCACGTTTCTGTGATTTAATAAAATTATTTTCATGCGTGCAAAAGTTTCTGTTTTTCAGCAGAATCAGATTAACTATCACCGTAGGTTATCCTATAGGTTCTACTTGGCACAAACACTAATTAAAACATGAAAACACATCTAAACAGAAGCGATATGAAATATTTATTAATAAACAAAAGCAAAAAGTAAGAAACAAAAATAAAATTGGGTTGCCTCCCAACTAGCGCTATCGTTTAACGCCCCTAGCTAGGCATAAAAGCGAGAATAGATCTAAGTGTTGCCATCTTTGGCGTTCAATTCATAAGTAGCTTGCATGATAGATTCATAAGGTAATTTAACTTTATTTCTAGGGAAGTGTTCCATGCCTTTCCTTAATGGAAATTGGAATCTAATATTCCCTTCCTTCATATCAATAATTGCACCAATCGTTCTAAGGAAAGGTCTACCAAGAATAATAGGACATGAAAGATTGCAATCTATATCAAGAACGATAAAATCTACGGCACATAATTCCTATTTGCAACAATAAGAACATCATTGATCCTTCCCATAGGTTTCTTAATGGTGGAATCCGCAAGGTGCAAATTTAAAGAGCAATCATCAAAATCATGGAAACCTAGCACATCACATAAAGTTTTCGGAATCGTGGAAACACTAACACCCAAATCACACAAAGATAGCACTCATGATCTTTAATTTTAATCTTTATAGTAGGTTCCCACTCATCATAAAGTTTTCTAAGTATAGAAACTTCCAAATTAAGTTTTTCCTCATAAGATTGCATCAAGGCATCAACAATATGTTTGGTAAAAGCTTTATTTTGACTATAAGCATGAGGAGAATTCAACACGGATTGCAACAAGGAAATACAATCTATTAAAGAACAATTATCATAATTAAATTCCTTGAAATCCATAATAGTGGGTTCAATGCTATTTAAAGTTTTGACCTCTCCAATCCCACTTTTACCAAATTTAGCATCAAGATCTAAAAACTCAGAATCATTGGGACGCCTTTTAACTAAAGTTGACTCATCTCCAGTCCCACCATTATTAAGATTTATATTACAAAACAAGGATTTAATAGGGGAGACATCAATAACTTTTAGATCTTCATCATTATTTTCATGGAAACTAGAAGAACACACTTTTACAAAGCAATCTTTCTTAGCACGCAACCTAGCGGTTCTTTCTTTGCACTCATCAATGGAAATTCTCATGGCTTTGAGAGACTCATTGATATCATGCTTAGGAGGAGTAGACCTAAGTTTCAAAGAATCAACATCAAGCGAAAGACTATCAACGTTCCTAGCCAAATCATCAACTTTAAGCAATTTTTCTTCAAGCAAAGCATTAAAATTCTTTTGAGAGATCATAAATTCTTTAACACTATTCTCAAAATCAGAGGGCATCTTATTAAAATTTCCATAAGAATTATTGTAGGAATTTCCATACTTATTAGAGGAATTACTAGGGAACGGTCTAGGATTAAAGTTTCCTCTATAAGCATTTTTACAAAATTATTCCTACCAACAAAATTGACATTCATAGATTCATTACGATTTTCAATCAAAGTAGACAAAGGAATATCATTAGGATCAATAGGAGCACTCTTAGTAGCAAACAATTTCATAAGTTCATCCATCTTTCCACTTAAAATATTAATTTCTTCTATAGCATGCACTTTTTTACTAATAGATATTTTGGTGTGCCATTGAGAATAATTAGCCATAATGTTATCAAGGAGTTTAGTAGCTTCTCCTTAGGTGATTTCCATAAAAGTGCCTCCCGCGGCCGAATCTAAAAGATTTCAAGAAGCAAAATTCAATCCGGCATAAAAATTTTGTATGATCATCCATAAGTTCAAACCATGAGTAGGGTGATAACCCACAAGTGTAGGGGATCGCAACAGCTTTCGAGGGTGAAGTACAACCCAAATTTATTGATCCGACACACGGGGAGCCAAAGAATATTCTTGAGTATTAGCAGTTGAGTTGTCAATTCAACCACACCTGCATAACTTAGTATCTGCAGCAAGGTATTTAGTAGCAAAGTAGTATGATAATAATGGTAACAGTAGCAAAAGTAAAGATAAATGTTTTTGGGTTTTTGTAGTCGTTGTAACAGCAACAACGGAAAAGTAAATAAGCGAAGAACAATATATGGAAAGCTCGTAGGCAATGGATCAGTGATGGATAATTATGCCAGATGCGATTCCTCATGTAATAGCTATAACATAGGGTGACACAGAACTAGCTCCAATTCATCAATGTAATGTAGGCATGTATTCCGTAAATAGTCATACGTGCTTACGGAAAAGAACTTGCATGGCATCTTTTGTCCTACCCTCCCGTGGCAGCGGGGTCCTAGCGGAAACTAAGGGATATTAAGGCCTCCTTTTAATAGAGAACCGGACCAAAGCATTAACACATAGTGAATACATGAACTCCTCAAACTACGGTCATCACCGAGAAGTATCCTGATTACTGTCACTTCGGGGTTGTTGGATCATAACACATAATAGGTGACTATAGACTTGCAAGATAGGATCAAGAACACACATATATTCATGAAAACATAATAGGTTCAGATCTGAAATCATGGCACTCGGGCCCTAGTGACAAGCATTAAGCATAGCAAAGTCATAGCAACATCAATCTTAGAACATAGTGGATACTAGGGATCAAACCCTAGCAAAACTAGCTTGATTACATGGTAAATCTCATCCAACCCATCACCGTCCAGCAAGCCTATGATGGAATTACTCACGCACGGCGGTGAGCATCATGAAATTGGTGATGGAGGATGGTTGATGACGACGACGACGACGAATCCCCCTCTCCGGAGCCCCAAACGGACACCAGATCAGCCCTCCCGAGAGAGATTAGGGCTTGGCGGCGGCTCCGTGTCGTAAAACGCGATGAAACTTTGTCTCTGATTTTTTTCTCCGCAAGACGGAAGATATAGAGTTGGAGTTGAGATCGGTGGAGGTCCAGGGGGCCCACGAGATAGGGGGGCGCGCCCTACAGGGGGGCGCGCCCCCTGTCTCGTGGACAGGCCCTGGGCCCCCTGGTGTATTTCTTTCGCCCAGATATTCTTATTAACTCCAAAAAGTGCCTCCGTGGATTTTCAGGACATTCTGAGAACTTTTCTTTTCTACACATAAAACAACATCATGGCAGTTCTGCTGAAAACAACGTCAGTCCGAGTTAGTTTCATTCAAATCATGCAAGTTAGAGTCCAAAACAAGGGCAAAAGTGTTTGGAAAAGTAGATACGTTGGAGACGTATCAACTCTCCCAAGCTTAAACCTTTGCTTTTGCCCTCAAGCAATTCAGTTGATAAACTGAAAGTGATAAAGAAAAACTTTTACAAACTCTATTTGCCCTTGTTGTTGTAAACATGAAAAGCCATCATTCAGGTTTCAAGAATATTATAAACTAACCATACTCACAATAACACTTGGGTCTCACAATTACTCATATCAATAGCATAATCAGCTAGTGAGCCATAATAATAAAACTCGCATGACAACACTTTCTCAAAACAATCATAACATGATATAACATGATGGTATCTCGCTTGCTCTTTCCGAGACCGCAAAACATAAATGCAGAGCACCTTTAAAGATCAAGGACTGACTAAACATTGTATTTCATGGTAAAAGAGATACAGTCAAGTCATACCCAATATAAACCAATAGTAATACACGCAAATAAAATAGTGTGCTCTCCAGCGGGTGCTTTTAATAAGAAGGGTGATGACTCAACATAATAATAAATAGATAGGCCCTTCACAGAGGGAAGCAGGGATTTGTAGAGGTGCCAGAGCTCGATTTTAAAATAGAGATTGAATAACATTTTGAGCGGCATACTTTTGCTGTCAACGCAACAACTATGAGATGGTTGTATCTTCCATACTAAATGCATTATAGGCACTTCCCACGCAGAATGGTAAAATTTTATACTCCCCCAACCACCAACAACGAGTGCCTCCAACAAACAACAACCCTGGGGGAGTTTTCTTTAATTATTTTTATTTGCTTTGACCTTTTTGGATCATGGGACTGGGCATCCCGGTTACCGGCCCTTTCTCGTGAATGAGGAGCGGAGTCCACTCCTCTGAGAATAACCCACCTAGCATGGAAGATATAGGCAGCCCTAGTTGTAACATGAGCTGCTCGAGCATACAAAACATAATTTCATTTGAAGGTTTAGAGTTTGGCACATACAAATTTACTTGGAACGGCAGGTAAATACCGCATATAGGAAGGTATAGTGGACTCATATGGAACAACTTTGGGGTTTAAGGAGTTTGGATGCACAAGCAGTATTTCCGCTTAGTACAGGTGAAGGCTAGCAAAAGACTGGGAAGCGACCAACTGAGAGAGCGACAACAGGCATAAACATGCATTAAGACTAATTCACACCAAGTACAAACATGAGTAGGATATAATCCACCATGAACATAAATATCATGAAGGCTATGTTGATTTTGTTTCAACTACATGCGTGAACATGTGCCAAGTCGAGTCACTCAATTCATTCAAAGGAGGATACCATCCCATCATATCACATCATAATCTTTCTAATAGCATGTTGGCACGCAAGGTAAACCATTATAACTCAAAGCTAATCAAGCATGGCACAAGCAACTATAATCTCTAAATGTCATTGCAAATATGTTTATTTCACAATAAGCTAACTCAGAAACGATGAACTCATCATATTTACAAAAACAAGAGAGGTCGAGTTCATACCAGCTTTTCTCATCCCAATAAGTCCATCATACGTCATCATTTATTGCCTTTCACTTGCACGACCGAATGATGTGTATAATAATAAGAGTGCACGTGCATTGGACTAAGCTGGAATCTGCAAGCATTCAACTCAAATGAGAAGACAAGTAATATGGGATCTAAATTGAATAAACAATCATGCATATGAGAGCCACTAAGCATTTTCAATATGGTCTTCTCGATCCCCAAAGGAAAGAAAATAAAATAAAACTATTTACACGGGAAAGCTCCCAACAGGTAAAAAGAAGAACGAGAAATCTTTTTGGGTTTTCATTTTAATTTCTACTACAAGCATGGAAATTAAACTAACTATTTTTTTTGGTTTTTCTCAAGGTTTATCAAACACACAAGAAGAAAACTAGAAAAGGGAATTTAAACTAGCATGGATAATACAATGAAAGAGTATGAGCACCGACAACTAGTGTGTGAACATGAATTTAAAGTCGGTGAGAAATACGTACTCCCCCAAGCTTAGGCCTTTGGCCTAAGTTGGTCTAATACCAAGGATCGCCTGGCTGATATCCATAAGTGAAACCAGGGTTGTACTGAGATGCAGCGGCAACCACCTCCTGAGCTGCAGCGTGTTGGCCAGCTACCTCCACTCCCCTCTCGTATTTAGCTGCTTCCTCCCTGGTGACAACGTATCTTCCTTTTGCCTGATAATCAAAAAGGTAGGGAGCAGGAAGAGTAACAGGGACAACGTTGCATCTGTCATAGATTAGTCGATAATGGAGGAATTGTTCATTCCTCTCAAGAAAATGATGACTAAACATATCTTCTTTATCCAAATAAATAGGAGGTATTATCATATCTCCCTCTCGTGGGGCTATACCAAGAAAATTAGCCACACGGATTGTATAAATTCCTCCAAAGAAATTTCCCTTTCTACTATTATTCTGCAACCTTCGTGCACATATTGCCCCCAAGTTATAACCTTTATAACCTAACACAACACTCTTGAGGACACACAGATCAGGGCCACACACGTGACATGCTTCATCCTTACCATTAATACATCTACCAATGAAGAGAACAAAATAATGTATAGCAGGAAAATGGATGCTCCCTATGGTAGCTTGTGCTATGTCCCTAGATTCTCCCATAGTAATACTGGCAAAAAAAATTGCTAAATTCAGATTTGTGAGGATCATTTATATTACCCCACTCCGGGAGTTTGCAAGCATTTGTAAAATCCTCTAAGTCCATGGTGTAAGATCACTAGTAGAAAACAGGGCTTTCGTTTAGCCAGAAAAGAGCATTAATCCCGGTTGCATTACGAACCGGGACTAATGTGAGCATTAGTCCCGGTTCGAGCGGCGAGGGCACCGTACAGGCATTACTCCTGGTTCAAATGCGACCTTTAGTCCCGGTTGGTGCCACAAACCAGTATTAAAGGGTGCGATGCCCATTAGTACCGGTTCGTGCCACGAACCGGTACTAATGGTCCCATTTTCAAACTCTACCCCCCCCCCCTCGTGTATCGCCATTTCAGTTTTGAAAAAGACAAAAGAAAATGATAAAAAATTCAAAAAATAAAATTCTTTGAGATGTAGTTATATTACTACATCTACTAGTGAGGAAAATTTAAAAACTTAAATTTGGATATGTTTTGAAAAAAGTGTAGGGAAAATGTAAATGGGCTATAACTTTTGCATACGATGTCGGAAAAAAACGTATAATATATCAAAAAATTCATCACAAAAATCCACATCCGATTTTGACAGCCCATGGCCTGTTTGCAAATTTTTAGAATCCTCATATTCTAAAAAGAAAAAAAGTTATGCTCAAATTTCAGTTTTTTGTGATTTTTTGTTAAATCTGGTCAAACTACCTATTCAAGAAGTATTAGTGTTACTAAATAATTATTCAAGAATATTAGTGTTACTAAATAATTATTTCAGTTTTTTTGAATTTTGGTCAAATCTGGACAAACTATGGTCAAACAATGGTCAAACTACTTATTCAAGAAATATTAGTGTTACTAAATATTATTTTAGTTTTTCTAAATTTTGGTCAAATCTGGTCAAACTATGGTCAAACTATGGTCAAACTGTGGTCAAACTACTTATTCAAGAAATATTAGTGTTACTAAATAATTATTGTTTTTTAGAACAATAGTTTCAAACTTAAACAGTGAAATGTGTGACTTCATGTTCAAGCTAAATTCCTAAGGGTTAATAGGACTAGTCGTCAACCCGTGCATTCGCACGGGCAAGCAGATATATTGCATGGATAGAATTTCCACATAAGGCATGCCACGATTATTCCTATATGTATTTGTGTTATTATCCATAGCAATGGATTTAGATCCATTGTAAATGTATGCCGTCCTATTTATAAAATTGTTGTCTTAACTTAATCAACATTGGGGATGTTCCGTGGGCATGCATAGCATCGTTCATTAATTTTCTTAGGAATCACACTCTCTAAATTTTCTATTACTTGTGAAACTGGATATGAATTGCTGGGTTTAGCTAAAGAAAGAATAGTTTCCACTATGCCTGAATAACTTTAGGACTTGGTATAAAGTAATCTTCGTTGTCAGATATAGTTTCACAACCTTGATGGATGCATAAGTTACCATGTTTTTCTCAAATCAGTTGTGAGCCATTACTCGACTGTTTATTTTTACATGTACATGCAAGAGAATTACCGTGCTCACAATTATAAAAGGCCGATGTGTCTGCACCACATTATATTTACTCGGATAAGATTGTTTGTACTTGTTATAATTATAGTTGTAATAACAAAATGAACCTCTATAATATATACTTGTAAACAATGTTTCTTCCAACCTTGTAGGATGGACATTCTTCATCTAATATGAATATCGCGTTGAGCACATCGCATGCCATCAGTTTAAAGAAACAAAAAATAATTCAACCTATAAACGAACATGATTGTTGATGATTATTATTTGGTTATTACTTGCCAAATTGGTGACTTTATTGGAAAGAAAGATTAGCTCTTGAACGTCGTGTTGTTTGTAAGAAATAGCTAGTGTACAGTCCAACAATGTGATTGAACCAACGAAACAAATAATCGCTATAAAAAATGGGCAAGAAAGCAACCAAACAGAGCCAGAGAGGCTTGACCACCCCATGCGTAGCGTAAGAAAATAAGGAAAAACATGAAAGTATTTAAACTAAGAGAAGATTTTGTGATTGAAATGTTGCTGATAGCAAAAACTATTGATTCTATTGGTAATTTTTAGTGCAAGAACAATTATATTGATAAACTTTTGTTGCAGGATTTATTATTTAATATTCGTTTCAATTTTTGCTACAGTTAGACTACATAATTTACTTGTAGTAATTATATTGACAATTATGTTGGCAAAATAATAAGAAATATTTATTTTCACATGTGCAATCCATGTACTTTCTTTTATATTAGTGGTCGAAATTTTAAAATAATGACTAATCATGTATAGCTCAGCTTGACGCCATAAATACTATGTAGTTTTCAATGATTGGAGATCTCTTTGGAGAGAAGTACTACACTATCAAAAAATAACTGAATATATGTGTTTTACATGTATCAAAAACATGATGACACGTCAACCCTTTTGGACCAATACTAAATACTTAGGATGATACAACAATGGTATTTAATTCAAACCATGTGACATCTCGATGGTGGAGAATTCGAACTAAAGTTAGCTTTGCTGAGCTCAAAGTTTTCGATTTGGCATGTCAATCATATAGAATTTCATGCCTAGAGGTGAATTTTCAATCACACCTACTTATTATGGGCCTGTGTTCAATAAACTATGTGTTCATATCATTCATATAATCATAAATGATAATATGAAAGAATCTTCCCTCTAGTGCCCAACATATCCAAATAGACATCATGGATTACCTTTTCTCTTGCATACCCGGGAGAACATATATTTGCACCCTCAAACTGCATAGCATGGTGTCAGTTTAGATCTGAGTGCAGAGCAAAAAATATGTCAACGTACATTAGAAACATACATGGATATGTAATGCGGAAGCTGATGTGGCTACCCTTCTGAGAGGTTTTTGACTTATTCAACTTGTTGGTGAATGCTTGAAAATAATAAGCTCAATAGAACAATACAATCAAATCCGTTATCAACTAATGGAAAAATAACTTTCTTTCTGCAGTTTACGACTTTACATGCTAATCAATCTTAGCTCCGTCTAAGTTTCTACTATAAACTGATTTGATACCAAGTATGACTTTATTAAAAAATTATAGCACTGGATCAACTCCTAATGATGCTTATTCTTGTTAACTTGGTCTACGGAAAGCCAAATATGAATGTTTTCTCATTTAAATTGAAAATATCAGATCACAATGGATTGAAAACATATGTGTCGAGGCCAAATTAATAATGAGACTGTAGGACTTTTGGTAAGATTACACGGTAAAAAAACTACAGTTTTCACCTTATTTGATTGATCAAGAAGATGGATCCTCCTATCTCGTCTTCACAAAGACCAGCAAACAAATGCTTCTAATCCAAGGGAACTTTTAGGAACTACATGGACATGGAGATATATGCCATAAAATTCATAGAACAAAATGGTTATTTAAATGATAAAGATAATGTGCGAACGTGCTACTGCTCTTCTTAACACGCATCGCCTTATCCACCATGCAAACCATGTATGTGCCATGTAGATGTTAGGCATGTCCGTGGTACAGTGCATCATATCAGTGCTGCGCTGTAGGTGCGTCCTGTTTAGATTCACAGTTTTATACGTTCCTGGCCAATGAACTAATCTCTGTGAAGCTTTCTTGATCCTTTGATTGTGCAGCCACATCCACTGCGATGAAGACAAACCAATCATCGAATCAGAGAAAACCCAGTCGGATATATCAAGCTAGTACAAAGCGATTGCCTTAACTATGTGTACAGATCGATGAGTTGTGTGTGTAGTTGCTAGCCTTAACTGGGAGCGGAGACCTAGTCGCCTCCGTTGTTGGAGAGAGGCCCGCTGGAACACACGAGCGACGTCAACCTTAGTTGTGCTCCGACTTCGATCCGATCTGCTTGACGTATCACATACGTGAGAAGATTTGGAATTGAATCCACATATAGTATTATCCTCCATCAATTATAAACAGTAAGCCTCTCAATCTTACACAAAAGTAGCTTCCAACCAAGGATCACCTCCATAGCTAGAACAACGAAGACTCTTCCCTGTGCTATACAATAAAAACTAAGGCAGTGCCTTACGGACAATTTCAGATTAGGACATTGATGGAGACATGGTGCAGTAAAAAATATCCAAGTTGAGCAGGTCTCTGTGTACCTGTCATTGATAAAAATAAATCCCTCGATGGACAAATACTAACTTTTTTATGCAAAACTGAAACATTACATGTAAATATAATAGGAATATAATTGAGTGTAGAAATCATATGTACGATTATGAATGGTCGTTTACCTCAACAGCAACAGAGAAATCATCTTTGTTACAGATCAGTAGAAGGTAAAAAAAATGGAGCCATTTATGGGAGTGCCCAAGCCTAAAAATATCAAACAAATTACCACATGAAAATTAGAATAGGGAGAAGTGGAAGTGCGGCTGTAACCCAACGTATTCGTGATACTGCATGTTTGTAGGCAAAACTTAATACCTGTTTGTAAGTAACTGTTGAGTTGCCCCGTCGTGCCTACATTCTCAATTCCTCATACCTATACATAGAAAATAGCTCAAATAACATTTATCTTGTGTGAAAGACAGAAAGCCATAACAAATGAGATGTCTCATATATGTTATAATAGTTGTCCTGATAAATATGTGTTTTTGCATATTGTGCAAATAAGGATAGCTGGCCTAGCAGTTTTACTGACAGGCTTCTGTTAAACATGGAAAGCATAGCAGTGTCCATGTTGTGAGCTTAATTACACCAACATCAGTTTTATTTAACACATGCGTAACCTTAAATCGGTGAGGCCACCGACTAACAGGGGATCCAAGCCTCCAGCGCATGAACACCTGTGCAGAGCAAAGTGGTTGTGACAAAACAAATCAATTGACAACAACAATCACATATATAGATCAATCTCTGATTCTTAGGCTATGGTACAGAACTACACATCAAGAAAAGCTTCGCATATGCGCTCTGGCCGGATAAATAGAATAGACACTAAAATTGATACCTTGTATGGAGAGGCGATACACCTTTTTTACCTCGAAGCAAAGGCTGGACAGTGAGATATAAAAGAGTAATTATTCCACAGCCGAGGGTCATGCATTGTACTTCATTATCCAACTTTGTAAAACGTACGCAGAAGGACAATTACATGATCAGTCTCCAATGTTCATTGTCTGCATCTCAATCTTGTTTTGCCCCTAATAAAATTTAACACACAAAGGCCGATGGCACATGGAGGCAAAGGCCATGGCATATCTGCCTTGCCCTGTTGCAATATGAATCAATCAGATGGCACGATTCGCCGCTAGATCGATGAAAAGAATCAGAGATATCTCCTGAGAAACAAATAAATTATAAGAACCAATAATAAATCTGCATGCTAATATAGGCCAGCACCGTTTGCATCTTACCCATACAAATCCTTTTGATCACCATGTTTTTTTAGGCTCTGCGGACACATCTAAGCTCTTACTCAATCTTCTTTGTACGATGGATAGATTGACAATGGAGAGACATTATGGGATCCTGTCGCCGGCGTCGTAGGAAAACGATCTACGATCAAAGAAGAACCTGAGGCAATCGATGGACATATCTCCCTTGCAGCCCTGCATGATGTGGCTATCCCATTGCTTCGGCTCCTCCAAGAGCCCTAGGCAGCGCAGCAGCCTCGCTGCAAACAATTCAGACCTCGATCTGGCTGTTCCACCCTTAATTCATGCCTGTGACATCTCCTTCCTCCAGTTACCGATGCTTCTATTGTGCAGCCTAACACGGCGGAGAAGGAGGAACTATTGATGGTGCCCAGAGCAAGGCATGATGGCGGCATGCGGAAGCCAAGCCGGCAGCCTCGCTAGGCCTTTTGTTTAGAAGACCATGGAGATTCTGTTTTCAGGGAAGATGATCTGTTGAGAAAAGATGACGTGAGACATCAGCCTAGCTGAGCGTTTTTATTTCTATAAGATGGTAGGTGGTCTATTGAGATAAAAGACACACGTGAAAATCTCATAAAAAAAGATGCGTGCATGCAAATAACTTGACGGCAACCCTAGAAAAATTTGATGGCATAAGACGCGTGCGTGCAAGTAACTTGCCCGCTCTACCATTAAAAAAAACTTGATGGCTGGCTCCAAAAAAAACTAACTAATCTACACCGTTATAATTCGATCCCACCAGATTAACGGCTCCTAATTACTGATTAACGTGGGAATTTCTTGGGAGTCTGTAATTAGTGTAGGTATAGATAGATAGATAGATAGATAGATAGATAGATAGATATAGATAGATAGATAGATAGATAGATAGATAGATAGATATAGATAGATAGATAGATAGATAGATAGATTGACACCTTACTATTGTGGGGAAAACAACAAGTGCAGACTTGGAAACGAGAGAGAATAGAACCCGGAAGTTAAGCGTGCTCAGGCTAGAGTAGTGAGAGGATGGGTGACCGTTCGGAAAGTTAGATGATTTGGAATGATGAGGGGTGATTAGGGATTAGAGGTTAAATTGAGTAGTGATGAGGAATGATTAGAGATTAGATGTTAAAATAATTCAAAATTTGAAATTCAAAAAAAAATTCAAAAAAAAATCATAAAATTTCCTTTTGGTGTTACCAACCGGGACTAAAAGTGGACCTCCAGGCAGCGGCCACATGGACGGCCTTTAGTCCGGGTTTGTGTAAGAACCGGGACTAAAGGGGAGGCTTAGTAATGACCCTTTAGTCCCGGTTCCAGAACCGGGACTAAAGGCCCTTATGAACCGGGACAATAGGCCCTTTTTCTACTAGTGGATGTATCATAAATATCAAATATGACACTAGGAGAATTACGCGTACAGTTATATTTAAACCTCTGCACAAAGGAATCAGTCAATTGATAGTACTGAGGACACTTATCTTGTAAGAAGTCCTCCAGCTCAGCATTACGCACATACGCGTCAAATTCCTCCTTAAAGCCTGCTTTGACCATAAAATCATCGGATGGCCATTCACAAGCTCGTACATCCGCGTTCCTCGGCAATTCAACATCTTGCTCACGTATAGAAATCCTGGGCCCTTTCTTCACCGAGGAACCACCTTGGTACATTCTCCTAAGCATATTTCTTTTTCTGAAAATTTCTGAAATTATTAGTAACTTCAAAATAAAAGTGCATAAAACTTAACAAGATTGATAGCAACTACTCCTAAAGTGCCTAGAGCCTACATCATGCATTAGAATTACTTGGGACCTCATAAATTTAACATGCAAGCTCAAGAACAGGGTCACCAAGGCAGCAAGGATTTGCAATGAATAAAGCACTAGAACAAAAACTAATTGGACCAATGGAGGAGTCACATACCAAGCAACAATCTCCCAAAGCAGTTTTGTGAATGGAGCTTTGAGCTAAGAGATCGAAAATCGCAGCAAAACGAGCTAGAACTCATGCTTGAGCTGGATGGGGACATTTTTGGGTAGAAGATGAAGTGTGTGGGTGCTGGCATAAGTGGAGGGGGGCCACCAGGGGCCCACGAGATAGGGGGCGCGCCCTATAGGGGGGCGCCCTCCTCTCTCGTGTCCTGGTGCTTGCCCCTCTTGCAGTAATTTTAGTGCCTAAAATCCTCAAATATTCCAAAAAAAATAATACTAAATTTGCAGGGCATTTGGAGCACTTTTATTTTCAGACTATTTTTTAATGCACGGATAATTCAGAAAACAGACGGATAATACTATTTTTGCTTTATTTAATCTAAATAACAGAAAGTAAAAACAGGGTACAGAAGGTTGTGCCTTCTAGTTTCATCCATCTCGTGATCATCAAAATGAACCCACTAACAAGGTTGATCAAGTCTTGTTAACAAACTCATTCTGAATAGCACAGAACCGGAGAAATTTTGAATAACACTAAGTTACCTCAACGGGGATATGAAAATCCCCAACAATAAGAATATCATACTTTTTCTTGACAATAGGGAGAGGAAATTCAAAACCTCCAAAAATAATAGTTGGATCTTTCTCAATAGTATTTATGCTATGAACTTGGATTTGCTTCCTCGGAAAGTGTATCGTATGCTCATTACCATTAACATGAAAGGTGACATTGCCTTTGTTGCAATCAATAACAGCTCATGTAGTATTTAAAAAGGGTCTACCAAGAATAATAGACATACTATCGTCCTCGGGAATATCAAGAATAACGAAGTCTGTTAAGATAGTAACATCCGCAACAACAACAGGCACGTCCTCACAAATGCCGACAGGTATAGCAGTTGATTTGTCAGCCATTTGCAAAGATATTCAGTAGGTGTCAACTTACTCAATTCAAGTCTACGGTAAAAGGAAAGAGGCATAACACTAACACCGGCTCCAAGATCACATAAAGCAGTTTTAACATAATTTCTTTTAATAGAGCAAGGTATAGTGGGTACTCCGGGATCACCAAGTTTCTTAGGTATTCCACCCTTAAAGGTATAGTTGGCAAGCATGGTGGAAATCTCAGTTTCAGGTATTTTCCTCTTATTAGTGATGATATCTTTCATATATTTAACATAAGGGTTTGTTTTAAGCATATCAGTTAAGCGCATGCATAAGAAAATAGGTCTAATCATTTCAGCAAAATGCTCAAAGTCCTCATCATCCTTTGACTTGGATGGTTTAGGAGGAAAGGGCATGGGCTTCTGAACCCATGGTTCTCTTTCTTTACCGTGCTTCCTAGCAACAAAATTTCTCGTATCATAACATTGATTATTTGATTGTGGGTTATCAAGATCAACAACAGGTTCAATCTCTATATCATTGCTATTACTAGGTTGAGCATCTACATGAACATCATTATTAGCATTATCATCAGGTTCATATTCGTCTCCGAATTGTGTTTCAGCATCAGAGATAGAAGTATTACTAGGATTCTCAGGTGTTTCTACATTAGGTTCACTAGAAGTTTGCAAAGTCTTATCATTCCTCTTTTTCTTCTTCTTAGAAGAACTAGGAACATCTAGATTATTATTCTGAGAATCTTGTTCAATCCTTTTAGGGTGGCCTTCACGATACAAAGGTTCATGAGTCATTCTACCAGTTCTAGTGGCCACTCTAACAGCAAAGTCATTTTTATTATTTAATTCAGCAAGCAATTCATTCTGAGCCTTAAGTACTTGTTCAGCTTGAGTAGCAATCATGGAAGCATGTTTACTAGAGAGTTTAAGTTCACTTTTAACTCTAGCTACATAATCATTCAAGCGTACTATCATATAAGCATTATTCTTCAATTGTCTACCAACGTAATCATTGAAATTTTCTTGTCTATTCATGAAATCATCAAATTCATCTAAGCATGGGCTATGAAATTTAGTAGAAGGGATTTCATCTTTATCATATCTATAGAGAGAATTTACCTTTACTACCTGTGTCGGGTTATCAAGACAATGTGGTTCTTCAACAGGCGGTATATTAAGACCATGTATTTCTTAGATAGGAGGTAGATTCTTAACATCTTCAGCTTTAATACCTTTTTCTTTCATTGATTTCTTTGCCTCTTGCATATCTTCAGGACTGAGAAATAAAACACCTCTCTTCTACGGAGTGGGTTTAGGAATAGGCTCAGAAATTGGCTCAATTGGTTCAAGAATTGCCTCAGGAATTGGCTCAGGAAGAGTCCAATTATTTTCATTAGTCAACATATTATTCAATAATATTTCAGCTTCGTCGACTGTTCTTTCCCTGAAAACACAACCAGCACAACTATCCAAGTAGTCCTTGGAAGCATCAGTTAATCCGTTATAAAAGATATCAAGTATTTCATTTTTCTTGAGAGGATGATCAGGCAAAGCATTATGTAACCAGAGAAGCCTCCCCCAAGCTTGTGGGAGACTCTCTTCTTTGATTTGCACAAAATTATATATTTCCCGCAAGGCAGCTTGTTTCTTATGAGCAGGGAAATATTTAGCAGAGAAGTTATAAATCATATCCTGGGGACTACGCACACAACCAGGAGCAAGAGAATTATACCAAGTCTTAGCATCACCCTTTAATGAGAACGGAAATATCTTAAGGATATAAAAATAGCGAGACTTCTCATCATGAGTAAACAAGGGTAGCTATATCATTCAACTTGGTAAGATGTGCCACAACAGTTTAAGATCCAAGGCCATAAAAAGGATCAGATTCAACTAAAGTAATAATCTTAGGATCAACAGAGAATTCATAATCCTTATGAGTAACACAGATAGGTGAAGTAGCAAAAGCAGGGTCAGGTTTCATTCTAGCATTAAGAGACTGCTGCTTCCATTTAGCTAATAATTTCTTAAAATCATATCTATCATTGCAAGCAAAGATTTCCCTAGCAGCTTCTTCATTCATAACATAACCCTTAGGAACAACAAGCAATACATAATCATTGGGAGAACCTTTATCATCACTATCATCAATAATAGCATCTTCAATATTTTCATTCTCCCTAACTCTAGCAAGTTATTCATCAAGAAATTCACCTAATGGCAAAGTAGTATCACGCACAGAAGTAGTTTCATCATGCATAGCAGAAGTGGCATCATCAATAACATGCGACATATCAGAATTCATAGTAGTAGCAGGTTTAGGTGTCGCAAGCCTACTAATAACGGAAGGAGAATCTAGTGCAGAGCTAGATGGCAGTTCCTTACCCCCCCCCCCTCATAGTTGAGGGCAAAATCTTGGTTTTAGCGTCTTTCAAGTTCTTCATAGTGATCAACAGATATAAATCCAAAGTGACTCAGAGAATAGAGCTATGCTCCCCGGCAATGGCGCCAGAAATTAGTCTTGATAACCCACAAGTGTAGGGGATCGCAACAGCTTTCGAGGGTGAAGTACAACCAAAATTTATTGATTCGACACAAGGGGAGCCAAAGAATATTCTTGAGTATTAGCAGTTGAGTTGTCAATTCAACCACACCTGGATAACTTAGTATCTGCAGCAAGGTATTTAGTAGCAAAGTAGTATGATAATAATGGTAACAGTAGCAAAAGTAAAGATAAATGTTTTTGGGTTTTTATAGTAGTTGTAACAGCAGCAACGGAAAAGTAAATAAGCGAAGAACAATATATGAAAAGCTCGTAGGCAATGGATCAGTGATGGATAATTATGCCGGATGTGATTCCTCATGTAATAGCTATAACATAGGGTGACATAGAACTAGCTCCAATTCATCAATGTAATGTAGGCATGTATTCCGTAAATAGTCATACGTGCTTAGGGAAAAGAACTTGCATGACATCCTTTGTCCTACCCTCCCGTGGCAGCGGGGTCCTAGCGGAAACTAAGGGATATTAAGGCCTCCTTTCAATAGAGAACCGGACCAAAGCAATAACACATAGTGAATACATGATCTCCTCAAACTACGGTCATCACCGAGAAGTATCTCGATTATTGTCACTTCGGGGTTGTCGGATCATAACACATAATAGGTGACTATAGACTTGCAAGATAGGATCAAGAACACACATATATTCATGAAAACATAATAGGTTCAGATCTGAATCATGGCACTCGGGCCCTAGTGACAAGCATTAAGCATAGCAAAGTCATATCAACATCAATCTTAGAACATAGTGGATACTAGGGATCAAACCCTAACAAAACTAATTTGATTACATAGTAAATCTCATCCAACCCATCACCGTCCAGCAAGCCTATGATGGAATTACTCACACACGGCGGTGAGCATCATGAAATTGGTGATGGAGGATGGTTGATGATGACGACGGCGACGAATCCCCCTCTTCGGAGCCCCGAACGGACTCCAGATCAGCCCTCCCGAGAGAGATTAGGGCTTGGCGTCGGCTTCGTGTTGTAAAACGCGATGAAACTTTCTCTCTGATTTTTTTCTCCGTGAGACGGAAGATATAGCGTTGGAGTTGAGGTCGGTGGAGGTCCAGGGGGACCACGAGATAGGGGGGCGCGCCCTACAGGGGGGCGCCCCCTATCTCGTGGACAGGCCTTGGGCCCCCTGGTGTATTTCTTTCACCCAGAAATTCTTATTAATTCCAAAAAGTGCCTCCATGGATTTTCAGGACATTCCGAGAACTTTCCTTTTCTACACATAAAACAACATCATGGCAGTTCTGCTGAAAACAGCGTCAGTCCGGGTTAGTTTCATTCAAATCATGCAAGTTAGAGTCCAAAACAAGGGCAAAAGTGTTTGGAAAAGTAGATACGTTGGAGACGTATCATAGGGTAATTACGAATCATTAATTTCATTCTTTCCCTAGATTGGGCAACATGCTCATGATCAAGTTGTTTAAAATTCATAATATCATTCCTAAGAGAGATGATCTTAGCGGGAGGAAAATACTTAGAGATAAAAGCATCTTTGCACTTATTCCATGAATCAATACTATTCTTAGGCAAAGACAAAAATCAAGTTTTAGCACGATCTCTAAGTGAAAACGGAAATAACTTCAATTTAACAATATCATTATCCGTATCTTTCTTCTTTTGCATATCACACAAATCAGCAAAGTTGTTTAGATGACTAGTGGCATCTTCACTAGGAAGGCTAGAGAATTGATCTTTCATAAAAAGATTCAACAAAGCAGCATTGATTTCACAAGACTCAACATCATTAAGAGGAGCAATCGGAGTGCTAAGGAAATCATTATTATTGGTATTGGAAAAGTCACACAATTTGGTATTATCTTGCGCCATCGTGACAAGCAATCCAACACACAAGCAAAAGAGAGAGGAGATTGGGAAAGAGAGGGCGAATAAAACGGCAAGGGTGAAGTGGGGAGAGGAAAATGAGAGGCAAATGGAAAATAATGTAATGCGAGGGAGATGAGTTTGTGATGGGTACTTGGTATGTCTTTACTTGAGTGAAGACCTCCCCGGCAACGGCACCAGAAATCCTTTTTGCTACGCCTTGAGCTTGTGTTGGTCTTTCCCTTGAAGAGGAAAGGGTGATGCAGCAAAGTAGCGTAAGTATTTCCCTCAGTTTTTGAGAACCAAGGTATCAATCCAGTAGGAGGCTCCTCAAAAGTCCCACACACCTACACAAACAAACAAGAACCTCGCAACCAACGCGATAAAGGGGTTGCCAATGCCTTCACGGTAACTCGCAAAAGTGAGATCTGATAGAGATAATATGATAAGATAAATATTTTTGGTATTTTTATGATATAGATTGGAAAAGTAAAGATGCAAATAAAAGTAGATGGAAAACTTATATGATAAAAGATAGACCCGGGGGCCATAGGTTTCACTAGTGGCTTCTCTCAAGATAGCATAAGTATTACGGTGGGTGAACAAATTACTGTCAAGCAATTGATAGAAAAGTGCATAGTTATGAGATTATCTAGGCATGATCATGTATATAGGCATCACGTCCGTGACAAGTAGACCGAAACGATTCTGCATTTACTACTATTACTCCACACATCGACCGACTCTTGCCTGCATCTAGAGTATTAAGTTCATGAAGAACAGAGTAACGCATTAAGAAAGATGACATGATGTAGAGGGATAAACTCATGCAATATGATATAAACCCCATCTTTTTATCCTCGATGGCAACAATACAATACGTGCCTTACTGCCCCTGCTGTCACTAGGAAGCTAAGCACTTCTCCCATTGCAAGAAAGATCAATCTAGTAGGCCAAACCAAACTAATAATTCGAAGAGACTTGCAAAGATAACTTAATCACACATAAAAGAATTCAGAGGAGATTCAAATATTTCTCATAGATAAACTTGATCATAAACCCACAATTCATCAGATCTCGACAAACACACCGCAAAAAGAGTTACATCGAATAGATCTCCAAGAAGATCGAGGAGAACTTTGTATTGAGATTCAATGAGAGAGAAGAAGCCATCTAGCTAATAACTATGGATCCGAAGGTCTGTGGTAAACTACTCACAACTCATCGGAGAGGCCTTGGAGATGATGTAGAGGCCCTCCGTGGTTGATTCCCCCTCCGGCGGAGCGGCGACAAAGGCTGCAAGATGGGATCTCGCGGATACAGAAGGTTGTGGTGGTGGAATTAGGTTTTCATGGTGCTCCTGGACGTTTTCGGGGTACGTGGATATATATAGGAGGAAGAAGTAGGTTGGTGGACGCTCCAGGGGCCCACGAGGGTGGGGGCGCGCCCACCCCTAGGGGCACGCCGGGCACCCTCGTGGCTGCCTCGTTTGTTGCTTGACGTCCACTCCAAGTCCCCTGGATTGCGTTTGTTCCAAAAAGATCGCTCCCGAAGGTTTCATTCCGTTTGGACTCAGTTTGATATTCCTTTTCTTCGAAACACTAAAATAGGCACAAAAACAACAATTCGGGTTGGGCCTCCGGTTAGTAGGTTAGTCCCAAAAATGATATAAAAGTGTAAAGTAAAGCCCATAAACATCCAAAACGGGTAATATAATAGCATGGAACAAAAATTATAGTTACGTTGGAGACGTATTAGTCACTGTTGAATCATTGCACATCCCAGTACTCCGCCGGAGGCATTCACATAGAGTCATATTTTGTTCTAAGTATTGAGTTGTAATTCTCGAGTTGTAAGTAAATAAAAGTGTGATTATCTTCATTATTAGAGCATTGTCCCATGTGAGGAAAGGATAATGGAGACTATGATTCTCCCACCAGTCGGGATGAGACTCCGGACGGAAAAAAAAGAGGCCATAAAAAAGAGAGAAGGCCAAATAAAAAAATGAGTGAAAAAGAGAGAAGGCACAATGTTACTATCCTTTTTCCACACTTGTGCTTCAAAGTAGTACCATGATCTTCATGATAGAGAGTCTCCTATGTTGTCACGTTCGTATACTAGTGGGAATTTTCATTATAAAGAACTTGGTTTGTATATTCCAATGATGGGCTTCCTCAAAATGCCCTAGGTCTTCGTGAGCAAGCAAGTTGGATGCACACCCACTTAGTTTCTTTTGGAGCTTTCATACACTTATAGTTCTAGTGCATCCATTGCATGGCAATCCCTACTCACTCATATTGATATCTATTGATGGGCATCTCCATACACTACAAAAAAAGACACATCCGTGACATTTTGGGCCGAATGAATTTTTTTCTATCATACATATGACACTTCTATGACGATAATTGTGACAAAACCCGGTATCATCATAGATGTGGTGGGCTCCTACTTCTATGACAAAAAATTATGACAGAAAATGGGCTTTTCATCCTGGGCGGGACGGAGACGTAGCTGCATGACATTCTTTGGGCCGTCCATGACGGAAAAAACCGTGGTAGAAGCGAGGGGGGGATTTCGGGGAGTTGCCGGTTACGGTGGGAGGTCGGGGGCGGAGCGATGCACGTTTCTCTCGTACGTACGCGCGTGTGTGCGAGGTGTTGTCTCTAACTGAAGCTGAGCGAGGCGTTGGGCTCTAACTGAACCCAAGCGATTGCACTGCAGGCTACGCGTTACTGAACCCGAGCGATCGATCGATGGCTGTTAACTGAACCCGATGGAGCGATTCCTTCGCTACTACTGCTAACTGAAGCCGATCGATGCTGCCTCTGGGATAAACAGTGAGTGTTGGGGGGAGGGGGTGGATGAACAGTGAGCGGTGGCGTTGCCTCTGGATGAATAGGAACCCGTGGTGTGGAGGGCTGGATGAACAGTAGACGATGGAGGGGTGGCCGTGGAGGGGTGGTTGAACAGGACCCCGTGGTGTGGAGAGCTGGATGAACAGTAGACGGTGGAGGGGTGCCCGTGGAGGGGTGGTTGAACAGTAGCCGGTGGAGTAGTGCACGATGGAGGCTGAATGAACAGGAGCCCGTGGAGGCTGGAGGAGGTCGACGGTAGCCCGTGGAGGCTGGAGGAGATCGACGGTAGCCCGTGGAGGCTGGAGGAGGTCGACGGTGGAGATGAACAGTATCCCGTGGAGTCCCGTTTTGCGGTACGCCACACCCCTCCCGATGAATAGGACCCCTGTCTCGACTGTAGGAGGTCAGTTTCGTCCGTTTTGCGGTACGCCACACCCCTCCCGATCAACAGGACCCCCGTTTCGACTGTAGGAGGTCCGTTTCGTCCGTTTTGCGGTACGCCACACCCCTCCCGATCAACAGGACCCCCGTTTCGACCGTAAGAGGTCTGTTTCGTCCGTTTTGCGGTACTCCACACCCATCCCGATCAACAGGACCCCCATTTCAATCGTAGGAGGTCTGTTCCCTCCGTTTTGCGGTACGCTAGGCCCCTCCCGATCAACAGGACCCCATTTCGAACGTGTCCGATCGAACACTAGGTCGTTTCCTCCGTTGTGCGGTACGCTAGGTCTCGTTTTCATCGCCTGTTCCGTCCAAGCCCTCCCGATGAACACGACCACGCATTCCGTTTCGACCCTGCCGGTTGGCTCCCCATGAACACGACAACGACGATGTTTCTCCGTTCCGACCCAGCCATGTACGTATGCACGATAGACGTTAGAGACCCTTCCCGTATGTACGTACGTGGCAGTATTTTCTTTCTTGCACCCTCGCCGCTGTACGTACGTGTACATGCTACGTGCGCGCCTCTACTACGACACGCGCTCGCCTCTACATCTACAACACGTGCGCGCCTCTACATCGACCAGTATGTACATACATGTTCGCGACCAGAATGACAACGCTACGTACGCTTCGACCAGGTGGGTCCCGACTATCAGGCACTTCCTTGCGTGCGAATATGTAGCTGGTGGGTCCCAGCAGTCAGGGGGGCGAATCGTTTTTTTTGCCCGGACGCACTTCCTTGCGTGCGAAGATGTAGCTGGTGGGTCCCAACAGTCAGGGGGCGAATCATTTTTTCGTGAAATACGGTGGCCCGTCAGGTGGGTCCCCGCTGTCAGGTGGAGGAATCATTATTTTGCGCGTAATAAGGAGGCACTTCCTTGTGGCGGCCATGGACCCAGCTGTCAGCCTCTCCACGTACAGTCCACTTCCGATGGAAGTCGTTCCTTGACCACGTTGACCACGCCGCGCCGAGAGCACCACGGCGGTGGACGACGGCGAGGCATAGGAAGGGGACGACTCGGAGCCGGGGAAGACGCAGCAGTGGACGCCCACGCGAAGAGGAGTACGAGGATTCAATGGTTCGGCTGCGGTGTGAGGCTGCTGTCGCCGCAGAATAACAGGGGGTGTGGGTGTGTAGAGGGATGGCCTGGACAGCGGTGGGAGTAGTAGGGGGCGGTGAGGCCTCCGTGACATCACAGCCGGCCACGGGAGGCAGGAGCACGCGACACGATCGGCGCTGGTTTGGCCTGCTGGAGCAAGAAGACCAGAGGTTGAAGAAGCACTACGGCCGTTGGATGAACATCATACGGTAATAGGAGCTAGAATCGTTCATATTGACTAAGTTGACAAAGCCCTCCGTCCCTGTCAACTTGGTAGGCCCACAAGTCAGCCTCCCACTATGCTGGGTTCCAGCTGGCAGGGGGAGTATTCATTTTTTTGTGCGTAATAAGGAGGCACTTCCTTGCGTGCGAAGATAGCTGGTGGGTCCGACATGTCAGCTGGAGGCACGTTTTTTTTGCAAAATACAGAGGCCTTCCGGTGGGTCCCAGATATCAGGTGGAGGAATAATTATTTTGCGCGTAATAACGAGGCACTTCCTTGCTGCGGCCGTGGACCCAGCTGTCAGCCTCTCCACGTACAGTCCACGTCCGATGGAAGCCGTTCCTTGACCACGTTGACCATGCCGCACCGAGAGCACTAGGGCGGTGGATGACGGCGAGGCCTAGGAAGGGAACGACACGGAGGCAGGGAAGACCCAGCAGTTGTTTCCCACGCGGAGGGGAGTACGACTGTACGAGGGTTTACTGGTTCGTCTGCCCTCACCGGAGAATAACAGCAGGTGTGGCCGTGTGGGTGAGTAGAGGGATGGCTAGGCCAGCGATGGGAGTACGATGGGGCGGTGAGACCTGCGCGGCAGCACAGCCGGACGCGGGGAGGAGGGAGCAGGCAGTCCCGCTGGCGCTTGTTTGAGCGGCTGGAGCAGGAAGAGCAGAGATTGAAGAAGCGCGACAGCTGCTGGATGGACATTGTACGGTCAATGGATCTAGAATCGTTCATATTCACTAAGTTGACAAAGCCCTCTGTCCCCGTCAACTTAGTAGGCCCACAAGTCAGCCTCCCACCATGGTGGGTCCCAGCTAGTAGGGGGAGTATTCATTTTTCTGTGCATAATAAGGAGGCACTTCCAGTGGGTCCGAGCTGACAACGGGGGGAACATTTTTTCGCGAAATACGGTGGTCCGTCCGGTGGGTCCCAGCAGTCAGGGGCAAACATTTTTTTCGCGAAATACGGTGGCCCGTCCAGTGGGTCACAGCAGTCAGGGGGGAAATGTTTTTTCCACGAAATACTGGTGGCCCGTCCGGTGGGTTCCTGCTATCAGGTGGAGGAATAATTATTTTGCGCGTAATAAGGAGGAACTTCCTTGCGGCTGCCGTGGACCCAGCTGTCAGCCTCTCCATGTACAGTACTCTTCCGATGGAAGTCGGTCATTGACCACATTGACCATGACGCGTCAAGAGCACCAGGACGGTGGACGAGGGCGAGGCCTAGGAAGGGGACGACGCGGAGCCAGGGAAGACGCGGCAGTGGATGCCCACGCGGCAGTGGATGCCCACGCGGAGAGGAGTACGAGGGTTCACTGGTTCGGCTGCGGTGTGAGGTTGCCATCGCCGCAGAATAACAGGGGGAGTGGGTGAGTGGAGGGATGGCCTGGCCAGCAGTGGGAGTAGTATGGGGACGGTGAGGCCTCCGCGGCAGCATAGCCGGCCATGGGAGGCAGGAGCATGCAGCACGACCGGCGCTGCTTTGGGCGGCTGGGGCAAGAAGACCAGAGGTTGAAGAAGCACTACGGCCGTTGGATGGACATCGTTGACCACGCCACACCGAGAGCACCGGGCGGTGGACGACGGCAAAGCCTACGAAGGGAACAACAGGGAGCCGGCGAAGACACGACAATGGCTGCCCACGCGGTGGAGAGTATGAGGGTTGACTGGTTCGGCTGCCGTCGCCGGAAAATAACAGGAGGTGTGGGTGAGTAGAGGGATAGACAGGCCAGGGATGCGAGTATGATGGGGCCGTGAGGCCTGCCTGGCAGCACTGCCGGCCATGGGAGGCGGGAGCAGGCGGTTCCGACAGCGCTGGTTTGGGTGGCTGGGGCAGGAAGATCAGAGACTGAAGAAGGACGATTGCCGTTAGATTGACATCTAACGGTCTGACGCTGGTAGAGTCGATTGTTGACTAAGTTTCTTTTTTAAGAAACCTTGTGTACGCATGAACTTAGTAGGCCCACAAGTCAGCCTCCAAATCTGTGGCAGACAACATAAAGCCCATTTGCTATTCTTTACAATTTGCAGCCCATTTGTTATTTTTTTAATTGGCAGCCCATTTGCTAATTCTTAAGTAATTTATTACAGCCCATTTTCTGCCCAGGACCACGGTCAAAAAGTTCAACCTTATTTTGCATATTTCGGTGGAGTCCAAACTGTTGTAATCCCGAAATGATAAACATTTTTTAAGAACTTATTGATTTGCCAAAAAAATCATTTTGTTTTTGTAAGAAAATAAGACGTGGGACAATTGAGTTGGTTTAAGGGAAAACCAGTGGTAAAAAATCAGCGCTGGGTGGGAAAAAACAACAAAAATAAGGATGTAAATATGAAAAAAGAATTTTATGTGTTTTCAATATAATGATACGTGTATATGAACTAGTAAAACTATAGGTAGAGATTAGAAAACGGATGTAGGACATGCGTTTCAAGAGGAAAATAGAACTGGGCTGTGTGTTTGATTCAGTAACAAATCTGCCTGCGGATGTTGTAAGACAAAATATAACTAACGCTGGCGGGCTAGAGGCCAGTAGATACCTGCTGGATCTTTGTGCCCCATTGTCGTCATGGGTTGGGCCTGTTAAAAACAAAACCAACCCTGGTCAGTCTACAGCCCAGTTGAAACTTGCTCGACCTGAAAAAACAATATACGTGCTCAATAAACGAGAGAATTCTGCAAGCACAGACTGATAACTGGGACGCAACATGGATATTTTTTTTATCGTGATAATAAGTGCATGCACTTGTTTTGAAAAAACTGCAGAACTGGGAATTCGAACGGTGGGTGCTTATGCTACCCATCAAATAAAAATCAGGTGCCTGAGAATTCGTTTCGAAACAAATGATTCAGCTTTATATCCACGTCGACCCTCGGCATGATGGTTGGAAGCAAATGCAAGTTCATACCAAAAGATCGTTAACAACAATACCAACTTGCGGACGACAAGGTAGTACAACTACCAATACCAAACTACTCCTGGCCCTAGTGTTCGTCTGGTAGAAAATCTTGCAGAGGACCAGCTCCCGCTCCTTCTCTTGCTCCAGGTCCCCGATGTGGTACTGGTGCATCACCCAGTTGGTCCTTTGCTGGTCGAAGTTCTTGTTGGTGTGCAGCACCAGAACCTTTTTTGCTGCCCGTCTGCCGGCCGTTGACCATCACAGGCAAGGTATTGCCGGTCTTGTGCCACATCGCGTGCGTGCGGCACTCCGACTGTATCTTGCGACGCGTCCACGTGCCCCTTTTGAACGCCCTGGAATTGCGCTGGAAGAAATGCTTCCTTAGGCCACTCAGTGTGATACCTGCAGTATTGTGGAATACAGGTTTTAGTGTACCTAGTTGGCATTTTCATAACATCTTTGGCATGTTGCAGTCACTTGTTTCACTTTTTATTAACTGTCAAATTGCAATTGTTTCACCAGGTCTGTGTCTAAAAAGAAAAATAGAGCTATAAACAAAGGAATATGTTTGTGCAAGTAGACGGCCGATCGGTGTCTTAACTGGAAGTTTCTCAGGTTGGGTGTAGCATATGTCGTGCTTGTTGTCGATGGTTGGTATGAACAAATCGATGAGAGACTGAAATCTCGCGCTGTCAACACTCACTTTGGCCTTAAGGTGCTCGATCAGCTCCTGATCCGTGGGATCGAACTTGACGCCAGCCGGCAGCACCGGCCAATCCTTCTTCGCCTTGCATCGGTAATACCAGTTATATGGTACTCAATGTATGACCAATCAACTGTTTTAAGTGAATGATGAAAGATTTCGACAGAGTAAAAACACGCGCTTCTTCGACAGTTGTACGAGAGTAATTGCCATGTCGTTTTGCAAGGGCGCTTGTAAAAACTCTAAACTCTATTCTCCTCTTATTTAATGGATGAGGCAAATCTTTTGCCTCCATTCCAAAAAAAAGATTTCGACAGATAAGTGGTACTCCAAATCTAAAGTCCGGAATACCCGAACACGCCGCCGGGATTCTTGTGTCACCTCACTCGAAGCGTGTTGTCACGTCAATTCAATGTGTGGACATGATGAATAATTTGACCAACGTATACTAGTACTGCTACAGTACTACTTACTAGTCGTATTTAGTGTCACAATTTATACATAGGCTTAACTAACAAGTATGCACTTGAAGCCTAGCTGATATATATGTATATATATGGCTTTTGCACAGCATCTCCATCATCATATCAGTACATGCTACGCAGGTGAGTTAAGATGCACTTAATCCCAGGAAGGTATCTATCCTTCAAACCATAGGAGTACTTCAAACTAACAACAGTACATAATATCCAACAAAAGAGGGTCGTGCTACAGCAACAGAATACATGGCTTAGTCTAGATATCAGCACGAATCAAGTTGTGCATATTTTCTGTTGGCATGAACCACATCGCCGCATGTCGGGTTTGCAAAAGCCATCCATCGCATGGAATCTTGATACCTTTCACACACTGAAGATTACCTGGTAACAAGCTGTGTCGACGAATCTCTGGATATGGTGATTCATGAAACCCATGGTATGATGTGTAAACACAGCCCCCTCCCCCTCGCGAATGGAAGTTGCATAGCATAGTAATCATCGCCTGTGATATGATCGATGATTGGCTGGATGATCGGATAATTGAGCCCGAGGAACAAGGAGTGGTTGCCGAGGCTGTAAACCCGCCTCCAGTTGAATACGCCTGGCCCAACGGAGCTGGGATCTTTCTCAAACATGAAGCAGCCATATCCATCAATGTCATGAACGCCCCATGCATTGTACTGCATGTGGTTTGATGTAATGGTTTGGTCAATTTGGTATGTGCGAATGAGCATCAAATGACCGCCGTCAGCTGAACGACCGATAAACCAGCACCCATCGGCTGGTATGATTCCAGGTCCTGGAATCATGAAGGCCAGCGCACTTGCGTCTGCTGCAACAATTCAAATTGGAGACCAAAAGGACAAAAATAAACAATCATGTTCAGAGTATGTGTAGAATTAAGATTATTATAACAGTGACACATATCATAGACAGAGAATTGCAATGCCATGGTCATAATCATACCCCAAGTTAAAAAAAATAAGCCAATGGCTTTCATATTCTAGCAACATGTCATGGTTCAAACATCATGTAACAATGAGAGGAAAACAACTATGACATCGCCTACTCATATTCTACCATAGCACTTACTACTACTATTCTCATATCAACTCTAAGCAATAACATGCGTTGTTATAAAAATCTAGTAAACGAGAGTAACATATGGCAATCATGATGTTATGCTCATAATATGTATTCTAACAATCATTAGATGCCAATTGTTCTCATAAAAATCTAGGAAATGAGAGGAACATATAGCAATGATGTGGTTATAGACATGCTATGCATTCTAAATTTGTAACAAATGAACAGGTAGTCGTATTCATAAGGTAAAGATGAGATGAGATAGAACAATTACACGACGACAGATTCCACCAGTATAGGCAGCCAATCTATGTGTCGACCGTGTAAACGATGCCATCATGCACTATAGCATCAGACAGAAATGTTGCCTCAACAGGATTGATGATGAGCCATAACCATGTATGGCGACCGGATTCCGGATAGACTACTCCCATGTTGAACAAGGCAATGAGCTTGTAATCCATGTAGTCTACTGATGGTGTGGGCACTTCGCAGATTACAACTTTCTGCAAACAGAGGTCGAGCCAAAAGCTTGACGCGTCTCGTGCGTAGTAGGCAGGAGTGTCCGGCGGGCCGCGAGGCTCGATCTTCGCAGTATCCAACGATGGAAGGGCGATCTCTCGCTGGGTGTAGATATCCACGAGACGCCACGGACTACCGGTGTGGTGGATGAGGACGATCCAGTTTGCCTTCATGCCTGCCTAGTAGTGGCCGCGCATGAAGGACAGGTGGACGGGTAGTGGTAGCATGTCGAGGGGCACCACGGCAACCTCCGTAGGATCGTCAAGTCGATGTCTAGGCCACCTACGAGGATCGGGCATCAGCAAGCATGGTGTCTTCAAAAGATCTAGCCGGTTGCAGACGAGTAGACGGTACAAAGACAACCGAGCATGCGGCCAGACGGACGATGCTGAGTAGGTACATACGACTACAGATCTGCTCCAAGAGAACATCGGGGAGGGAATGCCAATTGTGGCTCTGCGTGTCAGTCGGTTCTGCCATTGGGGTTTTCGGTGCCTGCGAGCCAGCGGGGAAGTTGATTCGGGCGGGCGAGCAAAGAAGCTTCTCCTCGTGTGGTCGAGCAGTGAGCGGGGGGATATGGTACGCGCGAGCTACCAAGGAAGATGGCACAGGCGGGCGAGCAGTGAGCGGGGGTAAATGTGAAGGAAATATGCCCTAGAGGCAATAATAAAGTTATTATTTATTTCCTTATATCATGATAAATGTTTATTATTCATGCTAGAATTGTATTAACCGGAAACATAATACATGTGTGAATACATAGACAAACAGAGTGTCACTAGTATGCCTCTACTTGACTAGCTCGTTAATCAAAGATGGTTATGTTTCCTAACCATGAACAATGAGTTGTTATTTGATTAACGAGGTCACATCATTAGTAGAATGATCTGATTGACATGACCCATTCCATTAGCTTAGCACCTGATCGTTTAGTATGTTGCTATTGCTTTCTTCATGACTTATACATGTTCCTATGACTATGAGATTATGCAACTCCCGTTTACCGGAGGAACACTTTGGGTACTACCAAACGTCACAACGTAAATGGGTGATTATAAAGGAGTACTACAGGTGTCTCCAATGGTCGATGTTGGGTTGGCGTATTTCGAGATTAGGATTTGTCACTCCGATTGTCGGAGAGGTATCTCTGGGCCCTCTCGGTAATGCACATCACATAAGCCTTGCAAGCACTGCAACTAATATGTTAGTTGTGAGATGATGTATTACGGAACGAGTAAAGAGACTTGCCGGTAACGAGATTGAACTAGGTATTGGATACCGACGATCAAATCTCGGGCAAGTAACATACCGATGACAAAGGGAACAACGTATGTTGTTATGCGGTCTGACCGATAAAGATCTTCGTAGAATATGTAGGAGCCAATATGGGCATCCAGGTCCCGCTATTGGTTATTGACCGGAGACATGTCTCGGTCATGTCTACATTGTTCTCGAACCCGTAGGGTCCGCACGCTTAAGATTACGATGACAGTTATATTATGAGTTTATGCATTTTGATGTACCGAAGGAGTTCGGAGTCCCGGATGAGATCGGGGACATGACGAGGAGTCTCGAAATGGTCGAGACGTAAAGATCGATATATTGGACGACTATATTCGGACATCGGAAAGGTTCCGAGTGATTCGGGTATTTTCCGGAGTACCGGGGGGTTACGGGAATACGGGGAAGAGTATTGGGCCTTGATGGGCTTTAGTGGGAAGAGGAGAAAAAGGCTGCGCCCCCCCTCCCCTCTAGTCCGAATTGGACTAGGGAAAAGGGGGCCGGCCACCTCTCCTTCTCCTCCTATTCCTTCTCCCTTCCTCCCCTCTTGGTGGACTCCTACTAGGACTTGGAGTCCTAGTAGGACTCCCTATCCTGGCCGCACCTTTGCCTTGGCCGGCCTCCTCCTCCTCCATCCTTTATATACGGAGGCAGGGGCACCTCTAAACACACAAGTTGACACAAGTTGATCCATGTGATCTATTCCTTAGCCGTGTGCGGTGCCCCCTGCCACCATATACCTCGATAATACTGTAGCGGAGTTTAGGCGAAGCCCTGCTGCTGTAGTTCATCAAGATCGTCACCACGCCGTCGTGCTGACGAAACTCTTCCCCGACACTTTGCTGGATCGGAGTCCGGGGATCGTCATCGGGCTGAACGTGTGCTCGAACTCGGAGGTGCCGTAGTTTCGGTGCTTGATCGGTTGGATCGTGAAGACGTACGACTACTTCCTCTACGTCATGTCATCGCTTCCGCAGTCGGTCTGCGTTGGGTACGTAGACAACACTCTCCCCTCGTTGCTATGCATCACATGATCCTGTGTGCGCGTAGGAAAATTTTTGAAATTACTACGAAACCCAACAGTGGCATCCGAGCCTAGGTTAATGATGTTGATGTTATATGCACGAGTAGAACACAAGTGAGTTGTGGACGATACAAGTCATACTGCCTACCAGCATGTCATATTTTGGTTCAGTGGCATTGTTGGACGAGACGACCCGGACCAACCTTACGCGTACGCTTACGCGAGACCGGTTCCCTCGACGTGCTTTGCACAGAGATGGCTTGCGGGCGACTGCCTCTCCAACCTTAGTTGAACCAAGTATGGCTACGCCCGGTCCTTGCGAAGGTTAAAACAGAGTCTATTTGACAAACTATCGTTGTGGTTTTTGATGCGTAGGTGAGATTGGTTCTTACTTAAGCCCGTAGCAGCCACGTAAAACATGCAACAACAAAGTAGAGGACGTCTAACTTGTTTTTGCAGGGCATGTTGTGATGTGATATGGTCAAGGCATGATGCTGAATTTTATTGTATGAGATGATCATGTTTTGTAACCAAGTTATCGGCAACTGGCAGGAGCCATATGGTTGTCGCTTTATTGTATGCAATGCAATCGCGATGTAATGCTTTACTTTATTACTAAACGGTAGTGATAGTCGTGGAAGCATAAGATTGGCGAGACGACAACGATGCTACGATGGAGATCAAGGTGTCGCGCCGGTGACGATGGTGATCATGACGGTGCTTCGGAGATGGAGATCACAAGCACAAGATAATGATGGCCATATCATATCACTTATATTGATTGCATGTGATGTTTATCTTTTTATGCATCTTATCTTGCTTTGATTGACGGTAGCATTATAAGATGATCTCTCACTAAATTATCAAGAAGTGTTCTCCCTGAGTATGCACCGTTGCAAAAGTTCTTCGTGCTGAGACACCACGTGGTGATCGGGTGTGATAGGCTCTACGTTCAAATACAACGGGTGCAAAACAGTTGCGCACGCAGAATACTCAGGTTAAACTTGACGAGCCTAGCATATGCAGATATGGCCTCGGAACACGGAGACCGAAAGGTCGAGCGTGAATCATATAGTAGATATGATCAACATAATGATGTTCACCGATGAAACTACTCCATCTCACGTGATGATCGGACATGGTTTAGTTGATTTGGATCACGTGATCACTTAGAGGATTAGAGGGATGTCTATCTAAGTGGGAGTTCTTAAGTAATATGATTAAATTGAACTTAAATTTATCATGAACTTAGTCCTGGTAGTATTTTGCAAATCATGTTGTAGATCAATAGCTCGCGTTGTTGCTTCCCTGTGTTTATTTTGATATGTTCCTAGAGAAAATTGTGTTGAAAAATGTTAGTAGCAATGTTGCGGATTTGATCCGTGATCTGAGGTTAAATTCTCATTACTGCACAGAAGAATTATGTCCTTAATGCACCGCTAGGTGACAGACCTATTGCAGGAGCAGATGCAGAAGTTATGAACGTCTGGCTAGCTCAATAAGATGACTACTTGATAGTTTAGTGCACCATGCTTAACGGCTTAGAATCGGGAATTCAAAGACGTTTTGAAACGTCATGGACCATATGAGATGTTCCAGGAATTGAAGTTAATATTTCAAGAAAATACCCGAGTTGAGAGATATGAAGTCTCCAACAAGTTCTATAGCTAAAAGATGGAGGAGAATCGCTCAACTAGTGAGCATGTGCTCAGATTGTCTGGGTACTTCAATCGCTTGAATTCAGTGGGAGTTAATCTTCCAGATAAGATAGTGATTGACAGAATTCTCTAGTCACCATCACCAAGTTAGTAGAACTTCGTGATGAACTATAGTATGCAAGGGATGATGAAAATGATTCCCGAGCTCTTCGTGATGTTGAAATCAACGAAGGTAGAAATCAAGAAAGAGCATCAAGTGTTGATGGTTGACAAGATCACTAGTTTCAAGAAAAGGGCAAAGGGAAAGAAAGGGGAACTTCAAGTAGATTGACAAGCAAGTTGTCACTCCCACGAAGAAGCCCAAAGCTGAACCAAAGCTTGAAACTGAGTGCTTACACTGCAAAGGAAATGGTCACTGGAAGCAGAACTACCCTAAATATTTGGTGGATAAGAAGGATGGCAAAGTGAAAAAGGGTATATTTGATATACAGGTGTTTGATGTGTGCTTTACTAGTGTTTATAGCAACCCCTCGGTATTTGGTACTGGTTCAGTTGCTAAGAGTAGTAACTCGAAACGGGAGTTGCAGAATAAACAGAAACTAGTTAAGGGTGAAGTGATGATGTGTGTTGAAAGTAGTTTCAAGATTGATATGATCATCATCGCACACTCCCTATTCTTTCGGGATTAGTGTTGAACCTAAATAAATGTTATTTGGTGTTTGCGTTGAGCATGAATATGATTTGATCATGTTTATTGCAATACGGTTATTCATTTAAGTAAGAGAATAAACTGTTGTTCTATTTACATGAATAAAACCTTATATGGTTACACACCCAATGAAAATGGTTCATTGGATCTCGATCGTAGTGATACACATATTCATAATATTGATGCCAAAAGATGCAAAGTTAATAATGATAGTGCAACTTATTTGTGGCACTGCCGTTTGGGTCATATCGGTGTAAAGCGCATGAAGAAACTCCATAAAGATGGATTTTCGGAATCACTTGGTTATGAATCATTTGATGCTTGCGAACCGTGCCTTTTGGGCAAGATGACTAAAACTCCGTTCTTCGGAACAATGGAACAAGTTACTGACTTGTTGGAAATAATACATACCGATGTATGCGATCCAATGAGTGCTGTTGCTCGTGGCAAGCATCGTTGTTTTCTGACCTTCACAAGATGATTTGAGCAGATATGGGTATATCTACTTGATGAAACATAAGTCTGAAATAGTTGAAAGGTTCAAAGAATTTCAGAGTGAAGTGGAAAAATCATCGTAACAAGAAAATAAAGTTTCTGCGATCTGATCGCGGAGACAAATATTTGAGTTACGAGTTTGGTCTTCAATTAAAACAATGTGGAATAGTTTCACAGCTCACGCCACCTGGAACACCACATCGTTATGGTGTGTCCGAACGTCGTAACCGCACTTTATTTGATATGGTGCGATCTATGATATCTCTTTACCACTATCGTTTTGGGGTTATGCATTAGAGACAACTGCATTCACGTTTTAAAATAGGGCACCATCAAAATCCGTTGAGACGACGCCTTATGAACTGTGGTTTAGCAAGAAACCAAAGTTGTCGTTTCTTAAATTTGGGGTTGCGATGCTTATATGAAAAAGTTTCATCCTGATAAGCTCAAACTCAAATCGGAGAAGTGCGTCTTCATAGGATATCCAAAGGAAACTATTGGATACACCTTCTATCACAGATCCGAAAGGCAAGACTTTTGTTGCTAAATTCGGAAACTTTCTGGAGAAGGAGTTTCTCTCGAAAGAAGTGAGTGGGAGGAAAGTAGAACTTGACGAGGTAACTGTACCTGCTCCCTTACTGGAAAGTAGTTCATCACAGAAAACTGTTTCAGTGACATCTACACCAGTCAGTGAGGAAGCCAATGATAATGATCATGAAACTTCAGATCAAGATACTACTGAACTTCATAGATCAACCAGAGTAAGATCCGCACCAGAGTGGTACGGTAATCCTGTTCTGGAGGTCATGCTACTAGATCATGATGAACCTACGAACTATGAAAGAGCGATGGTGAGCCCAGATTCCGCAAAGTGGCTAGAAGCCATGAAATCTGAGATATGATCCATGTATGAGAACAAAGTGTAGACTTTGATTGACTTGCCCGATGATCGGTGAGTCATTAAGAATAAATGGATCTTCAAGAGGAAGACAGACGTTGATAGAAGTGTTACTATCTACAAAGCTAGACTTGTCGAAAAAGGTTTTTGACAAAGTTCAAGGTGTTGAATACGATGAGATTTTCTTGCTCGTATCGATGCTTAAAAGTCTGTCCGAATCATGTTAGCAATTGCCGCATTTTATGAAATCTGGCAAATGGATAAACAAAACTGCATTCCTTAATGGATTTATTAAAGAAGAGTTGTATATGATGCAACCAGAAGGTTTTGTCAATCCAAAGGGAGATAACAAAGTGTGCAAGCTCCAGCGATCCATTTATGGACTGGTGTAAGCCTCTCAGAGTTGGAATAAACGTTTTGATAGTGTGATCAAAGCATTTGGTTTTATACAGACTTTTGGAGAAGCCTGTATTTACAAGAAAGTGAGTGGGAGCTCTGTAGCATTTCTGATATTATATGTGGATGACATATTATTGATTGGAAATGATATAGAATTTCTGGATAGCATAAAGGGATACTTGAATAAAAGTTTTTCAAGAAAAGACCTCAGTAAAAGCTACTTATATATTGAGAATCAAGATCCATTGAGATAGATCAAGACACTTGATAAGATTTTCAATGACTACATACCTTGGCAAGATTTTGAAATAGTTCAAAATGGAACAGTTAAAGAAAGAGTTCTTGCCTGTGTTGCAAAGGTATGAAATTGAGTAAGACTCAAATCCCGATCACAGCAAAAAATAGAAAGAGAATGAAAAGTCATTCCCTATGCCTCAGTCATAGGTTCTATAAAGTATGCTATGCTATGTACCAGACCTATTGTATACCTTGCTCTGTATTTGGCAAGGGAGTACAATAGTGATCTAGGAGTAGATCACTGGACATTGGTCAAGAATATCCTTAGTAAGGACTAAGGAGATGTTTCTCGATTATGGAGGTGATAAAAGAGTTTGTTGTAAAAGTTACATCAGTGCAAACTTTTACACTGATCCAGATGACTCTAAGTCTCAATCTGGATACATATTGAAAGTGGGAGCAATTAGCTAGAGTAGCTCCGCACAGAGCATTGTAGACATAGGATATTTGCAAAATACATACGGCTCTGAATATGACAGACCCGTTGACTAAGCTTCTCTCACGAGCAAAACATGATCACACCTTAGTACTCTTTGGGTGTTAATCACATAGCGATGTGAACTATGGGTGTTAATCACATGGTGATATGAACTATTGCTGTTAAATCACATGGTGATGTGAACTAGATTATTGACTCTAGTGCAAGTGGGAGACTGAAGGAAATATGCCCTAGAGGCAATAATAAAGTTATTATTTATTTCCTTATATCATGATAAATGTTTATTATTCATGCTAGAATTGTATTAACCGGAAACATAATACATGTGTGAATACATAGACAAACAGAGTGTCACTAGTATGCCTCTACTTGACTAGCTCGTTAATCAAAGATGGTTATGTTTCCTAACCATGAACAATGAGTTGTTATTTGATTAACGAGGTCACATCATTAGTAGAATGATCTGATTGACATGACCCATTCCATTAGCTTAGCACCTGATCGTTTAGTATGTTGCTATTGCTTTCTTCATGACTTATACATGTTCCTATGACTATGAGATTATGCAACTCCCGTTTACCGGAGGAACACTTTGGGTATTACCAAACGTCACAACGTAAATGGGTGATTATAAAGGAGTACTACAGGTGTCTCCAATGGTCGATGTTGGGTTGGCGTATTTCGAGATTAGGATTTGTCACTCCGATTGTCGGAGAGGTATCTCTGGGCCCTCTCGGTAATGCACATCACATAAGCCTTGCAAGCACTGCAACTAATATGTTAGTTGTGAGATGATGTATTACGGAACGAGTAAAGAGACTTGCCGGTAACGAGATTGAACTAGGTATTGGATACCGACGATCAAATCTCGGGCAAGTAACATACCGATGACAAAGGGAACAACGTATGTTGTTATGCGGTCTGACCGATAAAGATCTTCGTAGAATATGTAGGAGCCAATATGGGCATCCAGGTCCCGCTATTGGTTATTGACCGGAGACATGTCTCGGTCATGTCTACATTGTTCTCGAACCCGTAGGGTCCGCACGCTTAAGGTTTTGATGACAGTTATATTATGAGTTTATGAGTTTTGATGTACCGAAGGAGTTCGGAGTCCCGGATGAGATCGGGGACATGACGAGGAGTCTCGAAATGGTCGAGACGTAAAGATCGATATATTGGACGACTATATTCGGACATCGGAAAAGTTCCGAGTGATTCGGGTATTTTTCGGAGTACCGGGTAGTTACGGGAGAAGTAATGGGCCTTAATGGGCTTTAGTGGGAAGAGGAAAAAGGCTGCTGCGCCCCCCCTCCCCTTTGGTCCGAATTGGACTAGGGAAAAGGGGGCCGGCCACCTCTCCTTCTCCTCCTATTCCTTCTCCCTTCCTCCCCTCTTGGTGGACTCCTACTAGGACTTGGAGTCCTAGTAGGACTCCCTATCCTGGCCGCACCTTTGCCTTGGCCGGCCTCCTCCTCCTCCATCCTTTATATACGGAGGCAGGGGCACCTCTAAACACACAAGTTGACACAAGTTGATCCACGTGATCTATTCCTTAGCCGTGTGCGGTGCCCCCTGCCACCATATACCTCGATAATACTGTAGCGGAGTTTAGGCGAAGCCCTGCTGCTGTAGTTCATCAAGATCGTCACCACGCCGTCGTGCTGACGAAACTCTTCCCCGACACTTTGCTGGATCGGAGTCCGGGGATCGTCATCGGGCTGAACGTGTGCTCGAACTCGGAGGTGCCGTAGTTTCGGTGCTTGATCGGTTGGATCGTGAAGACGTACGACTACTTCCTCTACGTCATGTCATCGCTTCCGCAGTCGGTCTGCGTTGGGTACGTAGACAACACTCTCCCCTCGTTGCTATGCATCACATGATCCTGTGTGCGCGTAGGAAAATTTTTGAAATTACTACGAAACCCAACAAAATGGTGTGCGGCCGACGATGGGGAAGAGAGGAGGAAGAAGAAGAGAGGAGGAAGAAGAGTGGAAGACGGGGAAGAAAGTGCATTAAATTTAAATTCTACTAGTACTACTACCAGGATATAGGCACCGTCCTCCGGAGTGTAAATAGTTACACCAATGACATGTGGGTCTACCACAAGAGGGCCCATATGTCAGTTAATGGATGACACAGGTGCATAGGCGTATTTGCGGAAGCGTTCTCTACTGGCAAACATGATGGCAGTACTGGGTAATGCTGATTTAGTAACACCAACACGCTGGTTCAGCTTATAATTACGTGTCCCATCTGCTGCAGCATGTATTGTCACTTCACTGCGAAGACTAGTTGAATAGTTCTCTCTGACCGAGATGGGGAATGATGGATCGCGAGGATTACCTTTCTACAGTATCCCTATGCCTCTACGCTCACTTCACTCATTTTGCTCCGTACCTAGTCACTTGTTGAAATCTGTAGAAAGACAAATACTTCGTATTTGGGAACAGAGGGAGGCTTTTACTCCGTACTGGAGTATTTGGGAACAGAGGGAGTATCACCATATGGAGGGAACAGAGGAAGTTTGAAATATGAACATGTCAATGGGAGGGAGTAAGCCCCATGCATGCATGCATGCATGCAACATGCAACACTCACACGTACTCCACATGGACGCACGAAACACTCACGCACCCATGCGGCACACAGCACACGACGCAAAACACACGCTCACAGTCAAGTGCTCAACCTACTCCCTACGTCCGTGAAAGACTGTACATTTAGAGATTTACACATTGACCAGGGTATAATTAACGCCCAAAAGTAGCAGACTTATGTGTGCATGCGACCATTGAGATAAGAAGATTAAATGAAGGCCGTTGCATGTTGTAATTAAGTATAGACATGTAGCCTATACCTACAGCACAAGTTGGTGCATTAGTCAATCAATATCGATTTAGATTAAAGGCTAAATGCATTGGAAGTGTAGATGTACATCATGTACTACTACACTCTTTGTTTTATAGCCGATGTGCACTCTTTGTTGGAAGGCCGAGGGAGGACACGTGCATGCACTCACATACACAGCCAGGGCGGTTCGGGCGCAAGGGTTGGACTCGTGTGGCGCATGCGTAAAGTTTTGTTTAACTGATTTCTTTGCTCGGCCAACTGACAGGTGGGACCTAGAAACCAGGTGACAATTTAACCAGTCAACAAAGTGCCACATCGACTACGTGGCCGGTCAGTAGGGTGCAATACGGTGCTCTACGTTGAGCTAGTGATCGTATAATCGATGCAAAACTATATATAGTGACCGTAAAGAGCATATTGTTACATATGTTGACCGCCAGTGTATTTTTCTCATTTGAAATTAAGCCATATTAATCGGAAAGGACGTAGTATGGACTACTACTAGTACTAGTACTGCTTTGATGTGTCCCGTCAACTCGCCGAACAAGGAGAAGCTTGCTTACTACGCCTCTCCCTCGCCCACGCACGCGGTGGTTCGCAGGACGAGGAGAGGGTTTTGACTACAACACCCTCTCCCTCTTCCTCTCCCTCGCCCTCGGCCTCGCGGTGGACGTGCAGTAGTTCAATCGGTGTCAGATTGCCAGACGCATATTGTACTGTAGTATCATCATTGTTGGACCTTCCGAAGAGGCGAAGAGGCAAGTGCAAGGTTCACACGAGTACGAACTGTTGAACCTCCCGAAGAGGCAAAGAGCCAAGCGCAAGGTTTTATAGGAGTTGTCGTCCTAGTAGGAGTGTACTACAACTATAGCAAACGATGCTATTGTATGATGCCGCCACGTCACGTATATCCAAAGCTGTGCCACCTTTTTTTCTCAAAGAGCGTGTTGGAGCCCGTGCAACAACCACACAAGTTGCACGTACACATAACACATTTACTAGTAATAAATTCTAAAGGACAAATGCCAGTATGCCACACAAGTTCATCTCCAATTCATGTGATAAATTTGTGCACGACTAGTCTACATATATTCACAGCGCTACCGTTCACAATTACCGTACTCCACTTACACGTTATAGATGGGCTACATGCATGTCCTCCTCCAGGTTCCAGTCCCAGGTGTTCTTCATGGATGGCATGATCCATAGCGGTGGGCAACGGGAATCATTGTCGCAGCTTTCTAGTCCGGTTCCACACGATGGAGACTCATCCAAACTGAAGCGGCATAAATCAGGGATAGCATGTCCCAGCATGTCGTTCATCCGGCGGTGCGCAATGAAGGCACAACCATGTTTCATGAACGGCAGGCCTTCTGTGTCGTGCATGGAAGGTGGCATCCGCTTCAAAATGGGGTAGCTGTCCCCGATGAAAAGCGAGTACTCTCCAAGAGTGTTCCTCGGCACCCACGTAGCATCACGGGGGTCGAACTCGGCGTCGTTCATCTGGTACACGTGGCATCCCAGATCTGGACACATGGTGACGTACATAGTCAAGGTCCATGCATAATAATGTTGTGCTCAAATATGGCGGTCAGTAATATTGTGCAGCAAATAGTACTACTCCGGTATAGAGGAAGTAAAATAACCAGCTTATTATATATAGCCACTCTTGGCTACATGGATAAGATAGTAAGACATGGAAAAAAATGGTGGCAGCTAGTGGGTTCAAGTCTTCAAGGGCCCAGCTAGCTATATGCGTCCTCCAAGGTAAAAAGTACTCCTACTAGTAGTACTAAGTATACTACAAGTACAACAATGAAAGAGAAGGCGAGAGGGTTAAAAAGTGGAATACCTGGGTAGATGGTGACGGTCCGATCGTGGTAGATTGTGTGACCATGTTGCACATCAGTGGTACCATGGGTAACGACTGCTAAGATAGTTGATCCCAATATGCCAAAGTCAGCTACAAGGTTCCAGGTTAGACCGAATCGCGGATGCAAATGCACATCCAGGATCGGCGATCTTATTTTGATCGGGGGATGACTGGTCCCTGCTAAATAATGGAGTACCGTTAGGGATGCAAATGATGGTTTGTGCATTCCGTTTGTAATCTCCCGTACCGTAGGATGGCAACCATATGAAACAAGTCCCCTGGCTTGTCACCGCGAAGATGCGGCCTAGATGGCGCACAGCGTCTTCGAACGTGTAGTGGTACAAATCTGCCGCCGCCAACATGCGCTAGCCTCTGCCGTTACTACGTCTTGCATTGATGGCAATCCGTATGCCGAACACCGCAATGAGATAGTAATCGTCGTAGCCGCGTCGCTTCATCGGCGGGTCCGCAATTGCTATCTTATTCAATCTCATGTAGGCATCATCATACGTATTCAAGCCCAGCCAGTCCGGAAGGCCGATCCGAATGGTGGAGAAGGGGTCTACCGGAACGGCCGCACTGCTGTGGATGTTCTGCAAAATGATGGTGGTATCCGGCCGGAGGTATCCAAGCCAATCTTCGTTGGCACTGACCCAGACCTATATATAAGACGGTGGGCAGCAGAGAAATTACGGGATGGAAATGGAATAACTAAGTACTACATGATCAAACTCCATTACTAACCTGCTCATCGGACAAAATCCGACTACCTCTCAACGTCGGCAACTCTATCGGAGTCAACGTGCAACCATGGCTAGGGAGCGGTGGACTGTTCGAAGGATTGTCCCATAGAAGAACCTTCTCCTCGAGGACGAATGGAATACCAACAAGCATGACCTTTTCCCAAACATGTTTAAGCAGCGTCTTGAAAAAGTTGGTGCAGGAAGCACCAAGTCTTGCGGCGGTGAGGACGTCGGAGCGGCGTGCGATTTCTCCCAGAGGATCGTCGTCCAAGGTCTCCCAGCCCCGACGAGGAGGAGAACCACCTGGCGAATCCATGGGAGCAGCGACGAACTGCCTTCTCTTCGGGGGGAGGGGAACTGGTGAGGAGGAGATAAGAGCGTAGTAACCGCAGGGCCTCGTCACTTCCAACTGTAGATCGTTCCTCAGCGAAGGGGTGAGGCTATTATTTACTACTAGTACTAGCATTATGGAGCGTTATGGGATTGCATTATACTGTAAATAATAGCACTAGTAAGAAATGTTTGGCACTAGGTAGTAGTTTTTGGCATGGATTAAGAAATTTTGGGTATGTTTTTGCCATTTTTTGTACACGCCAACTAGTGTCAAAAAAACGTCTTACATTATGTGACGGAGGAGTACGTACTCGTACTATAGCAGTACCAGTACTACTTTTCTCAACTACGAGTATTAGTGTGATGTACTGTACTTCTAGTCTAGTCTAGTCTAGTATAGTGCACCAGTTTTGAACTCTTGAATCTCAGGGCCAAGGAGCTACAGTTGGAAGTGGAGGGTACTACTGTTCTGTAGAACCATCGTTGTACTATCAATGCAGGGGAAGTACACCTGTGTAATGGCCTAGTAGGTACTCTCGGTGCTATATTTAGCCGCTCCTCTCACGTAGGAGTAGCTGGCCTACTCAGCCGCTCCTCTCACGCACACACTAGCAGCCTGTTTATTAGCGATGATTACTGCGGTCTGAGGGGCAGAACATTTGAGTTATTTGATACAGCGCGACTAGGCTTTTCGCTTCCATTTGTGGAGGTGTAATGGATCTCGTCGAACTTTGTTAGTAGTTCCTTCTTTATGAATGAGATGAAGCAAAGCTTTTGCCTTCATTTCAAAAAAAACACGTCAAGAGGAATTTCTTTTATAGTAGAGCCGATAATGGAGTGAAGTCCATGCATGCAACGCCACAAGCTACAGAGTACTAGTAGTACAACACTTTACATAGAGTACAGAGCCATTGCGCAGTTCCCAATGCCCCGCCAGGCTTTTCCGGCTCCTCGGGCTAGAGGCGCTAGTTTAAATATGCTACTACTAGCTGATGAGGAAGCTGCAAGCGAGGTGCGGCTAGGGCGAGCACGCGAGCCACGGGATGCTGGGAAGGAAAACCCGTTTACATGGCTAGGTTGTCCAGTGCACCCAGATTACGGAGCCGCACGTCCGTTTGACTTCAAAACTCAAACTACATGTGTAAAATATTGGCTCGCAACGAAGTGTAGTACTAGTACTATTTTTTTTAAAAGGCCGCCATGCGTTCGGCCGGGATCGAACCCATAAAACGAGGTATACACTACCGCGACCACTAGTAGTACTCGTTGGAGTACAACGCAACCTAGAATCGCCTTTTGTTGCTAGTAGTACGTACATTGTTCCTTACAAGAAACCCCTAATAATGCAAGAAACCACTAAAATTCCAAGAAACTACTACCACTTGCATACATGGCAGACTTAAGATAAGACTACCTTATCAACCATTGTACATGGTCTTACCAACCAAAATCCTCGAGTGACCTCCTACCTCCGGCCCGTCCACCTAGTCATCCTCGGACATGGGACGTAGTTACCGCCGCCGGCAGAAGGCGAGGTCAAAACCGCCGGCAGTGCGGAGCCCATGTTGCGGCAGCCCGGATGTCAGCTCCGTCCGGCGCTCGCGGCCGCTAGCTAGCCAAGATAGCTCCGTCCAGCTGCTTGTCTGCAAGGTTTGCTAGCTAGATTGGCACGGCAGCGCGGCGGCTTGCTCGTGCGCACCGCGCTCAGACCAGCCATCTGGCTCGAGCGAAGGCCAGCGCGGCGGCTTGCTCGCTCGTGAGTCACGCTCGGGCCAGCCTGCCAACCCGTGCGAAGGCCAGCGCGGTGTCCGGTCCATCCGGCAGAGCGGCGGCCAACTCGCTCATCACCGGCGCCACCGACGAACACGCATCAGTACTGTTTGAAGTAATGTTCAGGAAAAATAATGATTTGAGGGGCAATAACAGGATAGAAGGTCAGATGTGGGTCCCTCGTGTCAACGGTCAAACAAAATGTGTTGGTTTAAGCTGCCTTGTCAGCACGGACGGGTGGGCCAACCCAGTCATAAATGGGTTTAAACGAACCTAATCGGTAGGAGTACTAGGTAGTACTAGAAGTTTTTGGTGTGGATTAAGAAATTTTTGGTATGTTTTTGCTATTTTTTGTACAATAGATTCTTCCTAGGGCTGGTTGAAAGTGGTAGTTTTTTGTTAAATACTCTACATATTATAAGTAGGAGTGAAAGTTAAGCTTTGGAAGCCAATAAGCAAGGCTAGTTACATAGTGCATATGTGTACACGATTGAAAGTAAATATCAACCATGAGTGACTAATATCTTCATGGAAAACTCGAAACTATGGAATACTAGAAAAAAATACATGGTTGGAAATACTAGCAATGTTCATGTTTGTTGCAACGTATCATAATTAGAATAATACTTATTCACAAACTTGGTACAAAACACCCTAATTTTGATATACATATGTATATTATGTTTCAATTATAATATATTCCTTGGGCTGTTTTGGTGAGGTCAGGGAGGGATGTGGTTGGTTTTAAGATACTAATTATGGGTTTTTCTGCAAATTGGTAGACAAGTGGGATGTTGGTGAGAAAAGGCAACAACTCACCTCACAATCGTTAGATGTAGATCTAATGGTCAGAAACGATAGATGGCAGACACACCAGCATCACCAACTTAGTCTTGTGTAGAAGTACTAGCAAGATCCGTGCATTAACGGAACATCAAGATGCATTTTTTTATAAAAACACTTGTTGTGATTGACCCTTGTGGGAGTAATCCCATGTGTAAAAACTAATGATATCTCGAGAAATATGAGATAAGGTGAACAGGAGTTGGGTATGGTGGTGGTTGGTGGTCGGACTGAGCGAAGGCATGGGGATTGACAACGCCGGCAGCGGCCACTAGGCCAGTTTGTTCCAGAGGCTTCCTTTCTTAATTGCTCAACAATGAGGTTGGTTGGAGATAAGGATGAACGAGGGAAGGCCTTGTCTGCAAATATGGAGAGGGGTGCGGGTATCTTTTTGTTTAAATTCCATCCGTCAGATATAGATCAGACGGTCTATATTGCAAGATGGCACACGTACCATCATCACCAACTCGGTTTTTTATAAAAGAAGAAATATAAGTATGGAGATACAAACGTATCATCGATACTTGCTTCCGTAAACTAGCATCTACATTCTATTCAACTCCTCGGCATGTGGGGCCTTAGCACAATGACTTCTCGACTGTGTAAAACAAAGATTTTCCCGTTGCCGACAAGGAGGGGGTGACGGCGACGCGCTTTTTGGCTTGCTCTAGTCCTACTAGGTGGTCTAAGCATGTGTAGATTTATTCTTTTTCACATCTCGTGTTCGCCGTACTACCACGACTATTGATGAGTAGACGGTAAGTTATTCACGGGGAAACCCTTGTTGAGTGTGTTTGCGAGAGAGAGAGAGAGAGAGAGAGAGAGAGAGAGAGTGCATGTGCGATATGTTAGAGATTGAGGCAATGATAACAGATTCTTTGTGTCTATGTGTGTGGAGGATAGAGAGAGATATGTACATGGGGCTTTGTGTTGTGTAACGTAGAGACACATATACATAATTAGAGAGTGAGTGTGTGAGATACACATGCGGACATGGGGAGAGATGAGGATCCAGATAAATGGGTGTTTATGCATGTCTATGTGTGTTTGTGCATGCGTTTGTGTGTGACAGGGAGAGAGTGTATGTGGAGTAGAGAGACCACTGATGATGTAAACCTAGTATAAGGGAAGGGGGAATGGTGTGACATGTGTAGTAGCGAGATAGCACGGGTGCGGGCGGGGGGAGCACACTATTTGGAAGAGACATCGAGTGTGTGTGTGGGAGAGGGGTGTGAGAGCGAGAGAAAGAGAGAGCTAGCGACGAGAGAGAGAGAGAGAGAGAGAGAGAGAGAGAGAGAGAGAGAGAGAGAGAGAGAGAGAGACAGAGAGAGAGAGGAAGAGATGGGGCGAGAGGGGTCGTTTGTGTCCATAAATGGCGTATAGATAGGGAGACAATTTTGATGTTGTCCGAAATTGGCCTATGAACGGAGACGCAGGGGAAGCGAATCATTGTGTGTGTGATAGGGACTTCATGAGATATCTAGAATAGATGGTGTAGAGAACAATGTGCGAAATCGAGAACGATTATACATTAGGGAGCTATGCAAAGAGTCACGACATATATGTATACAGGGAAGGAGCTGTGGCGGGTCCGCATGTGGGAGAGATAGAAAGAGGAGAGTGGTGCAGAAGGAGACAAAGTGTGCTTGTTTGTAGTGGGGGTGGTGTGTGAGGTGAGTGCGCGAGAACCACATAACTAGGGAGATAGACGTTTGGGGGCGACGTTTTGTGTGTATGGGAAATAAACACTCTACATAGTGCGTGTGCTTGGGTAAGAGACATAGCAGGAGACCTAGAGAGTGAGGGAAGAGATGTGTGCATGCCCGGGAGACAAAATGATAGGGACCTATGTTGGGGTCCGAACTTTACAAGAGAGAATGGTGTTAATGTGCTCGTGTGTTGGTGTCTGGGGGAGAGAACGACTTCTGTATGTGTGTGTGTGTGGTGGTGGTGGTGGGGGGGTGACTTCAGATAAAGAGTGAGGTGTCTATATTTGAGGGACTTTAGCGTAGTTGAGATATTGTGCACTCATGGTTGATCAATTTGTTTCACTGTTTGTACTATGAGATAATGATACTTTTGAACATGCGTGATATACCTTGATGTACCAAAATTACAAACCTAAGATTGGAATTTTGGAATTCGACTCCATCATTAGGTTTTGTAATTCATTTAAACGGAGGTACAGCCGGAATTTCGTGATTTCAAATTCATATATCAAACCTAGAGATATACACATACGGGCATGTTCAAACTTTATAATCATTCACTTTGTTCATACACATACACATTTTTGCTTTTGTCATCATATTTAGGATAAACACATTTGGAATTTCATTTGAATTGGACCGTATGATGGTATTTGCTTGTAGTAGCTCAATGATCCATATTTGAATTGAATGGACAATCTAAGTTTCGAGTTGGAGACATTGATTTTCAAAACTTGCACCTTTTTTGCGTGCAAAACAAACAAATTGTCGGCCATGATATCATAGTCGGCCGTACGAGAGCAGAATACTTATAATTTTAGGCACCAAAAGATTTCAAACTTCCCGCTCACATAGAAATATTACGCGCCCGAAAGTTTAGCCCTGCGATATTCCTGTTTTACCCCTGCCACATGAACGGAAAAGGGCTGCTTTGGTAACTCCATTGTTTTCCCCTCTTTGCCCCCAACATTCTTCCCCAGAGCCCCTCCCCTTCCCCTCCCCAACCCCCCCAACTACGGCAAGCTGCCGAATCTAGTCCTCCGCCGCAGCGGTGGACCTCACACCCCGCCGGATCTACCTTCCGCACCTTGGAACCCCCAACTGCCAACTCACCACTTCATCGGAGCGGCTTCAGCGATTGGCTTGTCCACCGCTCCATATCTCCTTGACCGCCATCATGGTCCACCGCACCGGATCTGCTTAACTGGCGCCCTCGTCCACCACAGCATAGGCCCTTCACTGACTCCCTTGTCCGCCCCTTCGCTGGCCCTTCATACAAGCCCTCGTCCTCGGCAACAGATCCGCCTCACCGAAAGCACTGTACAACGCGCCCGCCGAAGCCTTCGTCCACTGCACTGGACCCGCTGCACGGACACCATATTCAACTCCACCGGCCCTGCTTTACTGACGCCGCAGCCTCATCAGGTTATTTCGATTTGTACTCCTTCGGTTTTTCTCTTTATCGTGTAACTGTTCACTTACCACAGATGAGCTTTCTTGTATGTCAACAGGCGCCGCAACCGTAGCACCGGAGCTGCTTCAGCGATGGCGACAGCCGGCCCAAACTCAACCGCAACACGAGCACCATCGACGATCCTTAGCTATCAAGTATGACAACGATACCCATACGCCGCCGAGAATCAGGTACTATCATCCAACGGCCGGCACCTACGTCCACTTTCCTAGCATAAGCACCGCACCTTTGAATTTCTTCAGGGCATCATTCAGTTTTTCATGAGACGCGTTATTTTGCTTGCACCTGTAGGGCCATACTTCTGGCAGTGAACATGTTACATATTGAAAGTGCTAGTTATCGACTAGAGGGGGGGGTGAATAGGCGATTTTTATGAAAGTCTTCAAAACATAGAAGTTTCAAAGACAAACAATAGAAACAACCTAATTGATATGAAGCGGAAGATAAACTACAACAAGCAAGCCATAATCAAGTATGCAATAGCATTAACGTTCGAAGATTAATAGCAGCTAGGTAGTAGGATCAGGATGGAAGATAGTATGAAGCCAATCAACAATAGTAGTCAAGCAATGAAGTCAATCAGATAAGACAATAAGCAATGACTTCACGAAGACAAACTCAAGGTAAAGGAGGGAAGAGATAGAACCAGTTGCTCGTTGAAGACACAGGATTTGTTGGACCAGTTCCAGTTGCTGTGACAACTGTACGTCTGGTTAGGGAGGCTGAGATTCAACTCAGAAGACCGTGTCTTCACCTTATTCCCCTTGAGCTAAGGACACCCAGTCCTCGCCCAATCACTCTGGTAAGTCTTCAAGGTAGACTTCCAAACCTTCACAGACTTCGTTCACCCGGCAATCCACAATGACTCTTGGATGCACAGAACGCGACGCCTAACCGGCTGGAGGATACACAGTCCTCAAGTGTAATAAGTCTTCAGGTCACACTGGGTGTTTGGGCTTTGTCCTCGCAAGGATTTCTCTCTCTCAAATGCTTCGAGGTGGGTTGCTCTCAAACGACAAAAGCCGTATATTAACTCTGAGCAGCCACCAATTTATGGTGTGTAGGGGGTGGGCTATTTATAGCCACTAGGCAACCCGACCTGATTTGTCCGAAATGACCCTGGGTCACTAAGGAACTGACACGTGTTCCAACGGTCAGATTTCAAACACACACGGCAACTTTACTTGGGCTACAAGCAAAGCTGACTCATCCAACTCTGGATAAGATTTGCTCTCATTGTCTTCGCTCGAGACATAGGATTTGGGTTGAGCATCACTTCAGTCACTCTGACTTAGTTCACTTGGACCCCACTTAACAGTACGGTGGTTCCTATGACTCAACAAAGAAGAAAAGGAAACAACGAAACCACACAGTCTTCGTGCTCCATAGTCTTCACGCAATGTCTTCTCATGTCATAGTCTTCAATATGAATATCTTCTCATACCACCATTGTCGTCAATGTCTTCATACATTTTTAGGGGTCATCTCCGGTAGGTAAACCGAATCAATGAGGGACACTACCTGCGTTATCCTGCAATTCTCACAAACGCATTAGTCCCTCAACCAACTTTGTCGTCAATACTCCAAAACCAACTAGGGGTGGCACTAGATGCACTTACACATGTGCTAAATTACATACCAGTGCACATCTATATCTATATTTGTACTACTATATAGTGTACCAGTTTTGAGATGGATCCAGAGCGTCAACCATAACCGTTGGTCTCCAAAATCCAAGGGCTAAGATCAGCCGGATTCGCCATGAACAATAGACTGTTGTTGCCTCTACTGTGTTCTAGAATATTCACGTGGCCCTTCCAGGAAAAAAAGGCCCATATGCGATGCCTCATGGGCTATATTGCTGCTTGAGCGCATGACGACTTGAGCCCAGATAAGAAGGTTTGGGAGGAGAATGGGAAGAAAAAATAATAGAGTAACATACAGTTTTTTAATGAACCTCCAGTATTTTAGATGTGAATGTATAGTTTTTTGTGTGAATATTAAAAACAACTGTGGGTGGAATTCCATTTATCAAAATCACTCCATTATACTTTTTTCGAGTCACACTCCAAAATCAATCCATTCTTTTAAGACGTGCATTGCACGTGCATACATACTAGTATAGTTAATATGCTTTAGTTTTGTTCTGATGCCACCTGTTGGTTCCATCAGACTGGTTAATGTTCTCTATGCTTAATTACACATCAGCAAACTAGCATGTGGTTCCACTGCTTTTTGTTCATTTTACCCTACATTTTCTGATGCTAGCTATTACATCACTGCTCCGAGCCTCTATTCATTACTTGTTTGTGTGTTCTTCATCTTCCCAAGTTGCATGACTAATTTGATGCTTCTATTAATTATGGAGCTGCCAACCCCATCAAGCAAAATATTTGTTCTTTTGGGGCCGGCACCTCGAACAAGCATAAAAATAGAGGGAAACAGATATATTGTCGTGTATGCACACACCCTTCTTTCATTAGTTTAGATGAACCATTGATGATCAATTCAGACCAGTGCATGCGATTAAAATTAATTTTACCTAAATAGATGGAGCAGAATAAACTACAACAACTAGATTTGCAACCACGGGATGCTGACGACATTTTCAAAGAACATTGCAACAGCAGCTAGGCTTCACAGCAACATATGGTAAGCCAATGTGTTTTAGTACATGTGAAATGTAATGCGAGTGGACTGCTTTCTTGGCTTGTGCCCTCAACGTGTAATCCTACCGAATTACAAATAGTTCAGTTGTCTGCTTTGCTGTATTTCTTGATTCGAATGCTTGTTTATTGTTACGCTATACCTGAGTTGGCCAATATGTCAGCAGTGCCTGCTGTACAATCGTAAAGAAATGCATGCCTATTTCATTTGAGTCCTTAACTTTTCCTCTCAACTTCATCACAAGACTGTCTTCGTAGTTTATATGAGGCCACACTGTTAAGTGCTTTCTCAGATTATTTCAACTGCTTAGATGCCTTGGCAACTTAAATATAGCGGTTGTACACTCCCTTTCAACTAGGGATGTCAACTGGGTCCCGTTTAATCCCGATTAAAGTCCACTAGTGGTATGATAGTTCAGAAGAGTTTTTGTTTTTTGACGAAAATGAACTAGGGAGGTAGCAAAAACTAACTAGATGGGACTGGCGGATGTCGTTTATTTGCCACTTACATCCCTAGTTTCATCTTACCATTTTAATTTCTTTTCGGCTGATGCTGCTTCGAACCATTCAAATATAGTTTGCCATGCTCGGCAATAATTCTGCCGTCGTTTATCATGTAAGCTTACTGCCTGGATCATATGATAACTATCTCTTACTTATGTCCAGCGGAAACCTTTCAGGATGCCGTTCACACTAGGACACAATGTACAACCCCAGAATCTATTTGTGGAAGCAGTGCGCCATCCATGTTACCAGATGGTAGCAGTTTAGAGGCAACACCGCCGGAGAGCAGTCTGAGCACAGATATTATAGTGCTTGAGGCTCTACTAGAGGCAAGAAGAGATGGTGTGGCTGCCATGAATGAGGTTATCTTTATCTTGAGGCTGGAAATTACGGAATTGGAGGCACACATTATGCAAGCAACCAAAGAATTGGAGGAAGTAAGAATGTTGCATTTGAAGACGGAGGAGGTCCTTCTGTTTCTGCTATCTGAAGCCCAAGGTAATCCATGTTCTTCTTTAGATACCAGTTGAAATTGTCATTAGATTATTGTACTTGCATGTTGTGTCATGTCTCTAAATGGATTATGTTGCAAGACCCCCTATGTTGTCCGGAATTCCATGTTGTCCATGTGTTGTAATGATCCAAATTTTTTAGGCGAGGTAATCCTCAGTACTTGTATGATTGACATAAGGTGAACTGTTTTTCGTGTGAGAATATTGTATTGGATAAAATAACTGTTTGAATCAGAGTGTATCCAACCTACTGAATTCGAAGATCACGGCATTTCTAAATCATAATCATATATAAAGGTGGAATAAATCTTTGTTGTGGTGTTGAAGAAATAAATAACAAAATGTATAATTATCTGTGGATATTCGTAATCGAATACAAATTGGATTTGAATTTAGTTTGCCAGGTCCTAGGGCAAACGTGAATGCTAATTCTCCCAAGTTTTGAACGAAGCAGCTAAACACCCACTATAATTTGTGGGCTGCCCGAAGCAAGTGTTTGCGAGATGGAAATTACTGTCTACCCCTGACACTGAGTACATCCTTATCGACCGGATTTACACTGCTGTCGATAGGGGTAGACTAGTAACTTCAATCAGACGTGACACGACGGCCTCTGAGCCCATTCAGACACAGTGGGCGCCAAACGTGGGCGGCAAAACACATTTGATTCAAGCTCGTCCGAAAGACATGTGTCTCTTCCTCCATTTTCCCATTCATACATAGTGTGCGGCAAAACAAACTCTCCTCGTCCGAAATCGATGTAGGCTAATATTTTAAATAGGGGCAGATGTGTAACTTCCATCAGACGTGACACAACCGCCCTACCTGTCAGCCCCGTTCATACACCGTGGGCGCCAACCGTGGGCGGCAAAACACCCTCTCCTCGCCTGAAATAGTTACCGGCAAATATTTGGGAGATGCGAGATTACCGTCCTATCCCCAACCGACGCGATGTCCGAAATTTTAAACGGGGGATAAGTTCGTAACTTTCCCCCATTTCAGAGAAGTGCGTCCCAAAGTTTGAGACCCCCCCCTCCCCTCCATTTCCCCATTCATACACCGTCGGCGGCACGACAACCTCCGCACTGCGGCCAGCCTCCTCCGTCCGCCACCCCATCCTCCACCTTGCCGGAGCCGCTACCCCTACCCCGTCGTCCACTACAAGAGATGGACGTCTCTCATCCATGGTGCTGGACCAGGATCCTTTCATCGCGTCCTCTCGCTTCATCGGCGCCGTCGTCCACCTTGCCGTTGCCGCTCCTACGACCGCCTCGTCCACGGCAACAGGATATATCCCCCGACCCGGCCATCTGCCGTCTAAAGTCTTCTTCCCCGCCGCACCCTCAACGTATCAGCATAGGCCTACACGGCGTCGCAAGAGAGGTGGTACTCTTCCATATGTCACTACTAGGGAAAACCTTATACACAGAAGCTTATCAGCAGCGCGGTCTAAAAAGAGGCGCTACTGCTAATTAGTAGTAGCGAGGCGTATAAAAACCGCGCTACTACTAAGTTGATAGTAGTAGCGAGGGGTATAAACCCGCGCTGCTACTAAGTGGTCTTCACCATGCCCCTCGGACAGACCATAGTAGTAGCGAGGGGTATAAAACCTGCTCTACTACTAAGTAAGTAGCTATAGCGCAGGTAAGACCCCCCCCCCACGCTATTACTAAGCGTGTCTGCTACTGCACCATCCACCCCGACCCGATCCACTCCCACCCACCACTCTCTCTCTCTCATCCTCGGTCCACCCCACCCGTCTCCTCTCCCCAGGATCTCCTCGCCGCCGCCACCACCCACGCCGGCCGGTTCTGGCGAGCACCTGCCGCGTGCAACACTCCCCCAAGCTCCCACCTTCCTCCGCTCCGATCCCCATGGAAGCCACCGCAACCGCCTCCCTCGGGCGGATCCTCGCCTCCTCGCCGCTCCCCTGCGGCTCATGCCATAGCTGTGTGCGCGTGGCCGTGGCGCCGGAGCAGCGGAGGAGGGGTAGGGCGGTGCTCGCGGCAGAGGCCTCGACGGGAAAATACATGCTACCGCTGGACGCCACGCCATCGGGGATCACGCGCCCGCTCGTCGAGATCCTGCGCGACCTCAACAAGCGCGTCCTGGAGACCATCGTTCTCCCTGCCTCCCGCCGCGCCTCCGCTTCCGACCCCATCATCCCTTGGTACCTCTCTCCCCCTCTCTGCTCCGATTCCCCATCCCCGTGTCATGCTAGCTCGAGACCAGTCGATGAATTTGAGGTTTCTTTGATGCTTACTCTTCTGATTCAGAAAGGTCTGAATCTGATCCCGTAAGTAAGATTATTAATTTCAACTGAATCATTTTTTGGGCAGTGAGTCACTCATTCATCTATGTATACTTATTAATGTGGCCACTGATTAATTTTCTTCCAGTTGGACCTGCCTGCCTCTATATATATATATATATATATATATATATATATATATATATATATATATATACACACACACATACATACATAAACACTATTCTGATCACGGGATCAGAATAATATTCTGATCACAACCTGAACTTCCTGAGTAACGCCCCTGACCTTCTCTGTGAACTAGGTTGAACTTCCCGCAACATTGCCCAAATAGGGCTTGCTACATATTGTTGAAAAGCTATGGACACCAATATCATGACCCAACTTAAATTTTTGGCAAAATATAAGCGGTTTAAGAGCAGTTTTAAAAACCGTTTTTTCTTTGCACAAAAAACGTGAATCGTATTTTCGATCGCATTTCTAAACCGTTTATCGGAATGAGGCATATAATATAGCGTTGGAAAGCTCCTGCAAAACCGCTCCTTCCACATGTTGAAAGTTTTTTCTAATTCCCTATGGTTAAAGAGTAATTTGAAAAAAAGGTAAAATTTGGTAAACCGAACAGCTGAGTTCGTTTTTTCGATGTCATTTCTAAACGGCTAATCCAATGGAGGCATATGATATGGTGTTGGAAAGCTTATGAAAATGCGCTACTTTTTCATCTTGAAAGGTTTTTTCTAATTTTGAATGGTTTAAGAGTAATTTAGAAAATGGTCCAAGTCCTGCCGAATTCCTATTTTCGAGCTAATATTTTAACCATGCGTCCGAGAGGTAATGGTGTTGATGTAGAAGAACTCCGTGATCGAATCCCCCTCCGGCAGGACGCCAGAAAGGTCCCCTAGATGGGATCTCACGGCTACAGAAGGTTGCGGCGATGGAAAAGTGGTTTCGTGGCTCCCCTGGATGTTTTCACGGTATAAGAGTATATATATAGGCGAAGAAACTAGGTCAGGGGTGCTACGAGGGGCCCACGAGGTAGGGGGCGCGCCCTCCTGCCTCATGGCCGCCTCGTTGCGTCTCCGACTTCATCTCCAAGTCTTCTCGTTTCCTTTAGGTCCAAGAAAGATCATCATGAAGGTTTCATTCCGTTTTGTATTCCTTTTCTGCGAAACTCTAAAATAGGCAAAAAAAACAGAAACTGGCACTAGGCCCTCGGTTAATAGGTTAGTCCCAAAAATAATATAAAATAGCATATAAATTCCTATTAAACATCCAAAATAGATAATATAGTAGCATGGAACAATAAAAAATTATAGATACGTTGGAGACGTATCAAGCGTGAGGGCCAATCTTGTTTTATGCTATTTTACCTTAGAGAGGCTAGTAGGTCCTAGCTAATACTCATGATCATGTGCTAGGAACAATTAAGTAGGGTCGGTTAGATGACTATGATCATGAGGAGTATGACTTGTTATTATGATAACGATGATGAGTTATTAGATGACTATGATGATGATGAGTATGACTTTTTATTATGATAACAAGTAGAAATTGTGAGATGACTGTGATGATGATGATGAGTATGACTTGTTATTATGATAACGATGATGAGTTATTATTAATGATGATGATGCTTAGTTTTTATATCATTATGAGCATGATCAGTTATTATATATGTCAGTGCGTGAAATAAACATGGATTGGATTCAAGTGGAGGCAACACATGGTGCAGATCCAAAGTACTACTAATCCAAACTTGATCATACTAATCCAAACTAAAGTGATCAAGTTTGGATTAGTAGTACTTTTGATATGCACCATGTTTACTCCACTTGAATAATCTAATCCATGTCTTTTTCACCCACTGAAATAACAACTCATCATGATCATAAAATAATATGATGAGACTACTATAAACCAGTAAAAATACAACAGCAATATGTTGTAGGAAAAAAATAGCAAACTTTACCAGTAGCACTGGTAGCCCACAAGGCGCTACTGCTAGGGAGGTATAGTAGTAGCGTTGGGTGGAGAAAGATATTGCTGCTAGGAAGGAGTAGTAGTAGGCCGGCCGGGAAAACACGCTACTACTATTCAGTATAGTAGTAGCGCGGCCCAACCCGCACTACTGTTCAACATTAGCTGTAGCGTCGTATCAGTAGCGCTCCTCCCTCGCCACTACTATGCCGCCAACATGCGCTACTGGTAGGTTTTTCCATAGTAGTGGGGGGGGTGTCAAGGTAAGCCGAGTCGACGCTTTTATCTCCTTTCATACGTGTGCCATGTTTGTGAAGCGTCCATTATCGTAGATTCCATTTTCCCTCACCGGTCAACTGTTAAGGGCTAAGCAACACGGAAGAGTGTGTACGCCACACCTTGGGAGGCCCCTATGTGGCCGCCCCCATGGGTTACCGGTGAGCCCCTGGGCGGATCCCCGTCAATCTGATTTCTCAGCGCCCATCCGGCTACGTCCCCAGTCACAGGAGTGTGATGCCGTTGTGATCCTAAAGCACTTATTGGTTGGACTGAGCTTTCCCTTTTCCTCATTCATGAATGATATGTTGGATCTGTATCAAAATTCTAGTCGACACACCTCACCCCTACATCTCAGGCCTATTTGGATATTTTCATGCATTTTGTAAGAGGCTTTTCTCGAGGAGCTACTGGATCGAGTAGACCATCTTTCGCCACTTCTTGTAGCTCTATACACGGGCCAGAGCACGCATGAGCCTAGTAGAAGATCCTTTCCCCTCATTTGGAAATTGCGGACATATGTTTTATCGTATCGCTTCTTCCCTGCCGTGATGAAGCTGCCAAATGGTGGTTCGTCATGGAATGGATTTCGTCCTCCCACATTTCAACAACACCATAGTTGTCCCCTTGATCGAATGACAGACACCTCCCTCCTTTTTGGATTCGATTATATCTATGACTCGGTCCTTTAACATTGTGAGCCTGGGGCCTCACCCTTCCCATGGCGGTGGAGGATTTAATCTAGCGCCTTTGAAGCTTTGATCGTCTCTTGCCCGGATGGGGTCCTTTCTTCCTGATTCGTGGGGTGACTGTAAATTTCCCCTTGCTCGCCCCTTGCCTTCTTTTCAGCATGGCTTACGGTCCCAACCAAACTCGCTTCTTAGGTGTGTCCTGCCGATGGATGACATTGCAGTGGATGAGGCCTTGGGGCGTGTGTTCCGAGAAGGGTCCTAGCTTCCTCGGCGTCCGGTGGGATTTCGTGTTGAGGCCACTTTAGCAAATGTTTGACGCGGCTAGAGCGCCTTACTGATGGAAGTTTTGTCTCCAAGGCTTCAAGTGTTCCTTTTGCGTTGCCTTTGGTGAGATTTATTAACTTTCTACATGTGCTTGTTGTGGTAGCTTCATCGTCAAGGAGTCATCATTGTAGAGGTTGCAGACACGGCGGTGATAGATGATGAGAATGTTAGGTGGTCTTTTGATTATGTTTGGATCGCCGCATCTAGCAGCCATGGGGGCATCGACGCTGTGGAACTGGAAGCCACGAGACCAACGGGAAGTATCTTTATATGGTATGTGCATATTTCTAGTACTTTTTGTGTTGTATAAGGTGTATTTTCATTATCAAGTTGACATTTCAAGAATATGATTGGTGGAGTAGCTTTACACATCAATAACTCTTACTTTTAGTGTTAGTATTGCATGACAAGTGACCGAGAGAGTGGGTACATACCCACAACCAACTAATAATTAAGCACTTGTTTGGTGTGTGTGAAGCAATTCAGCGTCGATCCGTATAAAAATGGGTGCCTTTTGGTGGTAGTGTGTATATATATTAACACCCGTGCCATACTTGGGTTTATTCATCGCTATGTCGGTTGCTAGTGGCCATGCATTCTACTTTTTGTTCCTGGTGCACTCTCAATAATTTATTATTTCAAGCAATGCAAAACAAAGATGTTGAAGACGGAAAAAAAATGTTCAGTCAAAACCATTGATAATCATTCAAGCTATAGGTATCTCATAGGACAAACATTGCCTAAAACATCCACGGAGTTGGATGTACCAACGCAATATGTACTATATCTCAATATGAGAGTGGACAATGTTGCATATCAAAGAAACTAAAAATAATTATGAATAATTAAAATATCAAAACTCAAGACATGCTTTAAATTTCTTTTGGACTCATCAACTAGCATGATACGTCTAGCAACATCATATTGCATAATACAACAAAGCCAAGTACCCCGAGAGGGGTAACTGGTACTCCCTCCGTTCCAAAATAGATGGCTCAACTTTGTACTAACTTTAGTACAAAGTTGGGCCATCTATTTTGGAACGAAGGGAGTAGGTGTTAAATGTGCAACGCCCCAACTTTACAAAAGTCATTGATCTATCAATAATTGCCCAGAAAACATAGCAGTGCCACTTGAGCTACTAACTAGAGTCCCACTTTATGTTACTAGGTGAAAGAAATGCAACCGAGTCACGTGAACAGGAACATCGCCAATCACTTTAAGTTAAAATATTCCAAGTTGCCATGTCACGTTACTGTTTTTTTGTCAAACCATCTCAAACAATTGCCAAGTACCAATCCTATTGAGCTTGAGTTTCCAAGTAGTGCATGTAAGCAAAACTACCGAGGATATCTTGCGGATAACATGAACTCTTCTTCCATACTGTATGGCCTGGTTGAGTTGTTGCTTCTTTTGTCTTCAGTAAATGTAATATCTATCATGACATGTTTATTCTCAACTTTCTTATCCACCACATTATCTAAGGTGTAATCCTCGGATGCACGGAGGCTTTCCAGTGTCAACTCAACTTGCCTCATGGTTGGACGATCCTCTCCTCTTACTTTTATGCATGCTACCGCAATAATAGCCACTTTGTTGACTTCCTTGCCACCTTCCTCTATAGCGTGTGGGTCCAATATCTGATTCAAATTGCCTTCTTCAAACAACGTAACAAAATGTAAAACAAGACCCTTGCCGTCAGAGGAAGAATATAAAAATGGTTTCTTCCGAGTTAGCAGTTCCACGAGGACGACCCCAAAACTGTATACATCACTTTTCTCAGTTAGCCGCCCGGTGTAGAAGTACATAGGGTCCCAATATCCCTTTGTACCTTGAGCCCCGGTCATTACCCCGGATTTCTCCATAGGAATGTACCTTGAAGATCCAAAGTCTGCAACCTTTGCTGTCAAAGTATCATCCAAAAGTATGTTAGCAGACTTGACATCTCTATGTATGATAGGTATTGAAGCAGTTGAGTGAAGATAGGCAAGAGATTTGGCTGTTTCAATGGCTATCCGCAACCTATCAGTCCATGGCAATGATCTTGGTCCTTTGACATGAAGATGCTCAGAAAGGGTTCCATTGGATATGAACTCATAGACCAACATTGGGACTTCAGTTTCAAGGCAACAACCGTAGAGTTTAACTACATTTCGATGGTTGATTTGCGATAGTATTGCCACCTCATTTATAAAATCATTGATCTCCTTCTGAAACACCTTCTTGGGTTTCTTGATGGCTACAATGTGTTGGTTTGATAAAATCCCTTTATAAACAATACCATGCCCTCCGCCACCAATCACAAGATCTTTATCAAAATTGTGTGTCGCCTTCTCTAGCTCTTCCAAGGGTATGATCATTCTTTCTGCAATACCAGCACTTTGGGATACCAATTGCTGCAACAATTGTCCACGGTTTAGTTGGAAGAACTTTAGTTTCAACAATTCAGCCCTATGATGTTTTAATTTCTTGGTAACGAAAAATCCGGCAAGAACTAGAAGTACGAGTCCGGCCCCAATAGCAGCTCCTATTACGATGCTCATACCTAAAAAATATACACAATATAGTTACTCATTTTCTCCTACATGTACCACGTATTTAGGAGAAATGTTGTTGTAGTGCACTCACGTTTAAAGTATGTTTGCCTACGTCCTGTTGGAGACAAGAAAAAAGGAAAGGGAAAGCAAGTAGGAATTAAATCAACTGCTTAATTACATGTATAATAGTATAACAAAGACTACTTAGCCATGAAATAGGAGAATGTGTTCTAACCTTTGCATCCGTCAATAACGTACGCATTGCCATGGTAATCCTCACTACAGTGACATGAATATCCTCTGATCCCTTGTTTGCAGAGGCTGTTCTTGCTCCTGCACATGTCAGGACACTTGAGATATTGATGTGGTGACCTCACATTAGCTACCGCCCGTGAGCCAATGGGTTGCAACTGCAAGACCTCCCAATCTAGAACCATGGGGACCTCCAAGCTTGGCACAAAATATTTTGTCGACGACGAGCGCAGTAGCTGAGCTGATACCCGATGCTTGTTGAACCACCCTTCTTGTGCAATGAATGCGTAGGAGTGTGATGATGTCTCATCTGTTGCAGTATTGGGGTCCATCCAATCAATCCATAATTCATGGGGCATTCCATCGTTAGACATAGAGATGCGTGCCTGGCAGCAGCCCATGCCATAGCAGTATTGATCGTCATCATTGCTACCACCTCCTGCTGCAGGTGGCACCATTGAGGTGATGGTGTAGTTTGGGGAGCAAAAAGAAGAGCAACCACTCAAGATTGCTGGGTTGCCCGCCCCGGACAGCACCGCCTGCACACCGCACCCCATGAGGATGAGCTCGTTCCTTGTCGACAACGAGTAAGGCACATTGTCTCCATGGCCCGTGCTCTCAAATGTGGAGGTTTGTTTTCCTATGCCACTATAGATGTCAAGGACCATGTCGCTGTTGATTACATGCATGGTGTTGTTATGAAGGGATATGTCAATGACTCGCAGGCTGCCAAGCATCAGCCGCGGGGGGTGTTGGCTTGTGTCGCATGTGAGGTTAAACCCTGGCATGTAGCACTCGGCTGGCCCAATGCCGAATGGGTATGGCACACTCACATTGCCGCACGACCTGCTACATTCACCTGCAAGTGGACACAAAAACCTCGATAATCATTATTCATTTAATTGATCAATCTCAGCACAAACATAGTTATAAAGAGCATATAAACGTTGTAGGTAACTTTAGTTTTTTTTTCCTTTCCAGTGATGCAACTTTAGAGATGACAATGTGCAAAATTACATAGCTAATTTAATAGATAGTCCGGCCATGTTTCTAAGATTGATTAACCATGAACATCAATATCAATATACTTTTCTCCCCAAATCAAGTAGTGGAAATGTTGCTCACGTGTGAGAACACTGAAGCAGCCACCCGGCGAGTAGGCGTTCCCACGGGTTTCATGTGGACACTCACACTGAAATGACCCATCTGTATTGGTACATTTACCGAAGCACCCATTCTCTTTTGAATTCTCACACTCGTCAATGTCTGCATACACATATAATCTAGTAAGCCGGCATGCATTAAGCAGGTTAAATTCTGAAATCAACCACTGAGTTAACTATGATAATATTATTCTGAATACATTGTCTAAACATAAATCCAATCAATTTGAACCATCGAAAATATCAATCAAATGGATGAGAAAAAAACTGTTTGGGGGAAAGGGAATGGCTAGGGCCAAGTCGACTGAATTTGTTTCTTGGGTCAGTAAATTTGCTCTTAGCCATAGGACGAATAAAAAGGTTGGAACTCCTTCTTCTACATCCCTCATGAAGAAATCCCTCCAGCCCAAGTTGAACCGCCTGCCTCCTCTGTCCGCTGCCGGCAGTGCTCCCGTGACCGTCTCGCCTCGCCGCCCCGCCATCCCGTCGACCTCTCCACCACTGTCAGGCTTGCCGCCACCCCCGGCCATCCCTCTAAAGCAGGCGATTTACCCGACTTCTTTAGCGAACCTCCACCCCCACACCCTAAGATAGATAAGGAGGCTTCTTCTTCCCCAGCACCCCATGCACCCCAAGACAGAC
>NC_041385.1:814654961-814665344 GCF_002162155.2 Triticum dicoccoides
TTTGAGCATATGCACCCGGGTCTCGCTATCCTGGCTGCTCAATGTTGTGTTGAGATATGTTCTACACAACTAACTTACTACATGTAAATTTCTCTTTTTTGTTTCTCTCGTATAAAACATGTCTTGAACTTCAAACTTTGCAGCACAACAAAGCTTTTCTACCTAGAATGTAGGATAAAACTTTCATATTTGTTGGTCCAACATAAATACTAAAAAAGAGTTTTTTTAATCAAACAAATCTCATTTTGTATATTTATATTGGATGAAAACATCTGAAAGTTTTATCCCACATTTTAGTTAGAAAGCTTTGTTGTGCTGCAAAGTTTGAAGTTCAAGACATATTTTATATGAGAGAAACAAGAAAGAGAAAAATACTTGCACGAATCGCTTGCAGAAAATGAGTGGCTAAATAGGAATGGCCCGGGTGCACATGCTCAAAAACCTGCTCCATCCTTCTCAACCGAATCGACTGACCCAAATTCTAAATTCAGACGACTTACATTAGTAAAATTGTCTGGGAAAACGGTGGTTCTAACCTTGGCATCCGTTGGTGGTGTAGGGGTTGCCCTCGTAGCCCGTTTTGCAGTAGCACGTGTAGCCGCCTCTTTCACGTTTTGTGCACCCAGTGTGGTTGCTCTTGCAGACCATGCGGGCCGCGTCCCTAGGACACTCCCACGCCGGCAAGGAACCAGCGTCGTCGCCGTGGTCGTAGGCACCCCTAACGATGACCTCCCAGCTGAGAAACACGGGAACTTCCATTGACGCGGCGGCCTGCAGGTCCGACGACAGCTGCTGCGAGACGCTCCACGGCGAGAACCACTCGTCCCTGGCGACGAACACTCGGGGCGGCCACCGCTCACCGTCGCGGCTGCGGTTGCTCCCGAAGTACTCGAGCTGCACGTCGTAGGAGGTGACGGGGACGAGCTCCTCGCGGTCGACGACGACGCGCGCCTGGCAGCACCCGATGCCGGAGCAGAGCATGCTGGTGTCCAGCCTCGATAGCATCTCCGTGTGCCCGTCGAAGCCATTGGTGCACAAGGAGGAGCAGCTGCTCATGGTGACGTTGCCGCTCCTCAGCGTCGCCCGCACGTTGCAGCCCACGAGGACGAGCTGGTTCCCGGCGGACGACAGCGCGTACGGCCCGTCGTCGCCGAGGACGCCTCCGTCACCAAAAATGCCGCGCCCCGCGCCGTCGGTTCGAACGTCGCCGGTGTGGACGACGGTCAGCATGTAGAAATTGGGGTCGATGGATTCGATGACCCGCAGGTTGCCGAGGAGGAGCCGTCCGTGGTCGCAGGTTAGGTTGAACCCCGGCATGTAGCACCGGCTATCCGCGCCGAGGCCGAACGGGTACGGCACGCTCATGTTGCCGCACCTGGTCTCGCAGCCCGGCATCCCGATCACCGGCGCCGCCCAGGTTCCCGAGGAGACCGCCATGTACGACGCAACGAGCACTACTACCGGCGTCGTGAATGACACGGTGGTTCTCCGTCGCGCCATTGAATCTATAATTCTATATACGGCAGCAAGCGAGATTCACGGCGGTTCCGTTCTGGCCACTGTGCGTCTGCCACAGCGGCCAACTTGTCACTGATCCATCTCTAGTTATAAGGTTGCTCAATATTCCGGCAGGGAAGCCATCCTGCAGCGTTCACATCTCACCTACCGTTAAGAACTTCAGTTGAGCATCTCAGCTAGCTGGTAAAGTTGAACTAATAGTAAAAACAACTTCATGGATGCATGGTGCATGGTATTCTCGCATTATTAATTAACTGCGTTCACTTTGTCACCTAACACGCGCATATGCAGGCCTTTTTTGGTTTAACTTTCCCCAAAGCAAATCAGTACGAACAAATTAGAAGATGACCACGGATGAAGCTTCTGATTCCTTCGATGCCAAGGAAACGAGCTATTTTTTTCCTCCATATATTCCTGTTTAGCCCTCTTTTATTTATTCTAAAATTGACCCAATGCACAACCTAAACATGCATTAGGAGCTCATGTCGTCACAAGTTTACTTTACCATGGGGGGTGCACACAACCTACGCATTAAAAGTCAAGCTTGGCAAATTTTGATCAAATTCGTAGGAAAAAATATCCACATCTAAAATACCTAATGTATATCATTAGATACATCATGAAACATACTTTCATACTGTAAGTATATGTTTGATATTTGTTCACAGCGATAATTTTCTCTATAAACTTGATCAAATTTGCTATGTTTCTTTGAAAAATAAATTATAGGCTGTACATTGTGGGACCGATGTATGCTACGAATTCAGATGCAATTCAATTTTGTGGTTCTTACACACTGTATTTTCTTATGCAAAAAAATATTATGATTTCTTTAGATCAGAAAATTTGGCCTAAAATAGTTTACATTTCATAAAATGACACGAAAGGCAACTTAGACTTAAGAAAAACCTCTGCAACTTAAATAAATGTGTTTCCACAGCTCCAAAGAGCTATACGTCTTATTTTAAGACAATAAAAATCCTTATACACAAAAAAATACAAAAATAATTGTATGTGTAGATGTGGGGATACACCTAGTGATGTGAAAAATGGTTCTATGTGTGAACTATGCAGAAGAGTGAAGTGTGAAGATCTATAATTGTGATTAGTGCTACTAGTGTTTGCTATTTCACATCGCCATATTTTTCCTTTTTTTTTGTGCAGTGTAGTGCATTAAAAAAAATTATTATGTATAAGCTAGAATCTTTTTTATTTTTTGGGACTTATATACTTCCTTTTAAATTTCAAAATAAGGGCTTCACGGAGCTCGGGAGTAAAAATCATCACTCCACCGTACCCCTAGCACATGTAACAAATTAATTCTTTGTCGCCACCATTTAAACATACACAATGACATGTTTGTGACGTTCTTGGACATAAGATACAACAATACAGACCTATGAACTTGACATAGACCAAACAAAGTATGCCTTCTAGATTAGCACCACAATTGACACATGAGCCTGAAAACTTGGATCACGTCTGTAATTCTCGCGAGCTGGCAAAACAGATCTATATCAAAAGATTATTCATCGACACATGGATGCAAAAGATGTTGACTGCCTTGGTCACAAACACATGTTGATTGTAGGATAGTATAATATGGACGCTCAACTAGGGCCACTAAGTAGTGGGTCCTAATTTGTATGTATCAATGTTATCCAAAATTGTTGTATATTTTTTCCAATAAAAATAAATGCATAAATCTTGATGAGTTGGGTTGATTTTGGGTGATTTAAGTTGAGGTGTGCAAGTCACTACTATTTTGGGGGGTTGAATTGCACATTATTATGCAGACTATGTATCAAACCAAGGAAAAAAAGTGATGCACAAATTTCCACGCATACCTTTTATGAGTGATAATATTTCACCAAATGCAAAGTGAGAATTTCCATACATGCATATCAAACCAAGAAAGAATGTATACACATTTCATGTGCGTTGAGCCGAATGATGATAACTCAAGACCAAGTGCATAGTATGCATGTCATACTAGTTGATGTTCAATCCAAGAACATGGAAGACATATTTTGCCATGAAAAAACCCGTACACAAGTGCAACGATTTAGGAAAAACCACCGGTATATATTTTCTAGAATTATGTATGAAGTGTAAAGATAATTTTCCATTTAATGTACTTGCACAAAAATAGAAAAGCATGCATTCTAAAAATCTTGGTCAACTTTATAACTTTGAGCGATGATATTTAAGAGAACTAATAGCATGATTTTAAATAGCGGATAGCGGGCTGGTAGCGGAATAGGGTGCGACGGTGCGTGTAGCGGATTGCGGATAGCGGGCGATGTTGTGGGCGCTATGTCCACGTAGCGGATTTGTAAAAGCACTAGATTATTGGTTATATTTCTAGATCCTTAACAAAAAGTAATGATATTTAATTTGAGCAATATCGGACGGTATTGCGCTAGCGCTATTGCAGATGCAATAGCGGATGCTATCTCTGCTATTTGAAACTATGACTAATAGACACAAACACCAATCATATATTTGCAATTCATCTAACTATCACATTCTTATTCTTAAGACTTCCGATATGTTTATTTTCCCTTTGTCGCTCATCTAGAATATTTTGGTTAAATTAAAGAGAGGTAAAGTCTTGAATAAAAAAAGAACTATGTCAAACTAATTGTAATATATGCTTCAAATTTAGTGAAGTTGTATTTACCATAACATATGTTATAATTATATAACAAGAATATGTATCTTGGTATTTATTTGTATCATTACGTAGCTGCCAAATATAATAGGAAACTAAAATTTAAGATCATGTGTAGAAAAGATAAAATTCAATTACAAATAAAATATAAATGTTTGGTATAAATAAATAGTAAGTGTTTGTAAATCATCCAAGGACCACTAAATGATTGGACATTTCACGGGGTTGGGTATTTCTCCACTTTAGACAACATGTTTATGCAATTCAATGTTGAAGTTGAAGAAACTGACATATTTATCATTAGCATTGATAGCAATTAGGAAGACACTAGTGACTACTAATCATGGATCTAGGTAGTACACAACAAGATATATTGAAAATAAAAATTGGGCAACACTAGTTTGATTACATCAAAGAAAATAGATAATTGATAAGGGCATCTCCAACGCTAGGCGCTAGGGGAGGGCGCTAGGAAAAATTTCATATTCGATCAGCGGTTACCTTGTCGATTCCTGGCGTCGGGTGCCACAGCGACGCTAAATAAGGCAGCGAGTGCTTCCTTTTTTTCCGCAGGAGATGAGGCACAAGCGCTGTTTTTAGCCCGTCTTCCACGCTGATGGTTAGCGTCAGCGTTGAACGAGATAGCGCTTTAGGATTTTAAATCTTTTCCTCATTATTTTTTCTGTTTAAGTGCCCAGATAAGCGTCTACCGTTGTAGATGCACTAATCAACACAATCGGACAACATATCTGGAAGGAATCAAAAAAGAACATTGTACAAGATAAAATCCGCCCTTCAATCCGAACACCAACATGTATACAAAGAGAGGAGTAGGATACGTACCTCTGCCTTTGTCGCTAGCCGCCGAATCAATCGCTGTAGCTGCACCTCTGATGGCTCGATGTTCTCCGGCCTCCGTGCTAGAGAAGAGAAGATGATGAGGTCAGGGAAAGCCAGTGCCGGAAATGGGAGAGGTGGCAGATTGAGAGAGGGAGAGAGAAGAGAGGGTGGTGGTGCTAAGAGAGGGAGGAATGTGAGAGGATAGGGTTCCGGAAGGTGCATGTGATGGGAATGAGAGCTAGCTCGTTCCATGTGGTCTGCTCAAATCCGTGGTATCGTCCACTTCAACATAAATATGTAATATGTCATTTCCTCGAATTGGTTGCTTTTGGACCTTCCAATTCCTTTTACAAACCAAACACGTAAATAGGCTCTGGGAACATAACCGACTCATGACATTCTACTTGATGACAGAAACCAAACACACCGTAGTGTTCTCCATAACTTATGTCTCACTAGTGCAGAACTGTTGGAAATATGTCCTAGGTCAATAATAAATATATTATTATACTTCCATGTTCATATTAAGTTTATGTTTCTATGCTACAAGTGTATTGCTTCTTGAATATGAGATTCAAGGAACACAGATATGTAAACGAAACTTAATTTAGACTTTCAGTTCAAAAGATACAATAGATTCAATTTTACAAGTCAAAAGGAAAAGCATGAGAGGTGGAGTGTGTGGGGGCATGCACCCTTGACAAAACCTGCATGCATGCAGTAATTAAGCTCTAACCACAAAACCACTTTGCGCAATCTTGGTGCAATCACACGGACTATATGCATGCACTAGATCATCGAAGGCGCGCGTTGCTGCGCCCGTCCATTTTGACAGTATAATATTATGGATGATGCAATTATATGCAAAGCAGTATTTGAATCATGTGATATATTATCACATTATATTCAAGGATAGAATTTCAATGATGCGATATAATTATCACACCCATGAATCATGTTTTTGTGTTTTGACACTGAAATTCATCTAGTGTCATGTTTTTTGTGCCTATTAATTTTTGTGTGAACATGTTTGCTATTGATGAAAAATATAAGCTGATAATTATTTTTTTGTATGAACATGTTAGATGGTAAGAAGTTTGGTGAGGTTTGATTTTGTATAAAAATTGCAAGGGTTCTAAACCATGGAGGAAGCAAGAGAGGCAAGGGAAAAAATGTGTGCACTCAAATACTTTATGGGCACCTACAACTGGTGCAGTATATCATGATGACGCATGTTGCCACATCTGATTATTTTGACAATAAAATGGTAGAAATTTTCATATAGTGACATGAATACATGAAAGTTAAATTTGCTTGATAGTTCGGAAGGAAATAATAGACATCAAAGAGAAGCCAAGTGGACAGCACAAGTGGGGCATTTCTGAAGAAATAATATTGCTATAAATCAAGACAAAGATGCACTCAAACTTAAAGGGGCAATTTAAATTACCAAGTGGGTAGAAGTTTCTCGATATGTGAACATCTCATTTTCAGAAAAGAAGACACATGCAAATGAGATGCTTGCTAGTGTCAACTTTTATCTTTGGCTTACTTGTTATATAGTAGCAACAATTAATGTATGCCATGATTAATAAAAGTACAATCTCTTCAAGACCAATCATTCCTTGTTAACATACACCAGGTGGACCAATCTTATCAATAGAACATGAAATCGAATGGCCAGGAACAAATGTTGGGATAGATTTGGCGAATGTAGAAGATGAATATACTGGGCAGGAATTGAACCAATGTTTTTCCGTTAGTAGTGTAAGGCTATATAAATTCGGTAGCTGAAACGAAATCAATAATTGACAAAAATATTTTTGCATGAAATAAAATCAATAATCAACGAAAAACTTTTCTGCATGTAAATCAAATGCTTATGATCACAGACAACTATTTATGTCAATATAATATCTACTGTACTTGTACTCTCCTTGAGCATGATTTCTGTAGAATAAGAATAAAACAATGTAAAGAAAGGAACAAATCAGTAAATAAACAATTACCCTAATCCATGCCGTTAATGAATCCTCGTACATCTTTTATTCCAATCAACAACATGCAGCAGAAATTAGCCCATAATTATGGCTATAGAAATTGGGTACCTGAAACAAAACAAAAACATACCAAGCAAAGGCCATAATGATACAATTCATATCCATGCAATGACATGAGAACGATTGCATCAAAAGCTAAGAGCAATTTTAGGAAGAGAAATGCAATGTTGTTGCTCAAACGGCAGTAAGTAGCCAAGAAGTAATGTCTGAAATTTGGATAAATTATTTCTCTGAGACGAAACAGAAGTCACGGACACACATATGCATACCCAATATCCCTATGTACGTACCCAGAATGACTTAACCTTGCAACCTTTCCATCGGGAGCCAGCCGCTGGCACGTACGTCCGCTCCACTACGCCTGAGATACCCCAGGCGACGTTGCTCAAAAGACCAGAGGTGCGCCGGGAAGTCAGCAGTGACGAAGACCACACTCGCGCGGCCACCGAGGATCTCCAGCCGGTCATGGCTAGATGCACCGGAACGCCCGACTCGACACTCATCTTTTGAACGGTCCCCACGACGACGTCCCTGTACATCCCGGCACCACACCTCGATGGCTCGTCATGGGTTGCCTTAGCCATGACGACTCCTTCATCCACGACAGCTGACCTTGCTCCTGGACCGCCTTTGACATATGGAAACGCATCCGCCTCTCGTCTTCCTCTCCCCTTCGACCTACACAGAGCATCAAAACAGGGAGGTGAGGAGCTAGCGGCATGGAGGCAAGGATAGTGGGATGGATCGAGGAGGAGATGGTTGTGCCGCCGGCAAGGTGCCCTCTCTCTCTCGACGGCGGCGGACCTAGGTTACACTCGCTCACATTGGGAAGGGTGGGGGCGATGGGCTCTCGTACAGTGGAAATACTGGATCGTACTATACATGGGCTTCATCCGGCTGCCGGGCCCGATTAACCAGAATGCTCGGATTTTTCTACGGGAATAGCTTCCCTCGGACAGTTACCAATCAGATGGCCAAGGAAGACCAGATGACGTGATCCAACGAAGGAAAAGGCACATAGCGTGAGAGGGCTCGAAAGGGGCTCAGTTTTACTGTCCTTAATGCCCTCGCCCCTGCGTGCCATAAATTGTACTCCCTCCGTTCCTAAATATAAGTCTTTTTAGGGATTCCAACAAGTGACTACATGCGGAGCAAAATGAGTGAATCTATATTCTAAAATATGTCTACATACATCCGTATGTTGTAATCCATTTGATATGTCTAAAAGGACTTACATTTAGGAACGGAGGGGTATTCCGACAGTTACCAACTTAAAAAATAGCTTTGCCTTATTTGCACGAGCTTGGGCCATATGTGCAGTTTCTTTCAAAAACACAGAATATGAACAATATTTCTAAGAAGTGGTTGTGCTAGTTTTCCTACAAACTGAATGTGTCTACAAGAAATATAACTCTTTATGGCCACACATCTCCACTACTATTAAACAATCGAGTTGTGGCAGAAACATTACATCTCAACCGAACCAAAGGCAATTACCGATACATCCGCCATCTTTCAATGGACCGGATTGCCTCAATATTGTATCACATCATTTACCATTATCAATTAACAATAATTACCATGATCTACGCCATCATAATTACACAATAATTACCATTATCTCGCTCCAACCTGGGCCTATTTTAATCATACCAATTAGCAATAATTACCAGGATCTACGCCATCATATTTTTTTTAGAAACCCAGCCTCGTGTACTGCGTACATAGAAGGAAAATATCAATTAGCAATAATTATCATGATCTACGCCATCATAATTTTTTTTGAAACCCAGTCTTGTGTACCGCCTACATAGAAGGAAAAAAGAAAAAGGCCTGGCCCATGTTCGCATGTACGCAGAGACGAAGGCGGAAACCAAATCACCCGTTTCCGTGTTTGTTCGGATCACAGGACCAATCAGACCCTGTCATGTCAAAAACATGTTTAGTTCCCTTAAATTAGAGTGGAAAACACGGTAGACTGTTGCCTAAGATTAATGTGATATTCTATTCTTGTTAGATGGCTTGAAATTTCTTTAACATCACTTTTAATGTTAATGTCATGTACCATCATATTTATATCCAAATTGTGGCGTGAAGTTATATTGCCAGTTTATGTCATGTTCGGTTCACAAATATATATTGCCGGTCCATGCCTTGAAGCTCTGTTGGTAGATTCTGTCATATACAGTGCATAACATCTATTTCTACTTTTAGTGTAAAATTGACTTGTACACATATTGACATTTTTAGACATTGTGCTTACATCACTAGTAGAAAACGGAGCTTTAAAACCGGTTTGTAAGGGCCTTTAGTGCCGGTTATGGAACCGGCACTAAAGTGTGGGCACTAAAGCCCCCCCCCCCTTTAGTACCGGTTCGGCACGAACCGGCGCTAAAGTGCCACCACGTGGCGTGAGCTCGCGCCCTAGTATGGGGGACCTTTAGTACCGGTTGGTGTTACCAACCGGTACTAAAGGTTTTTTTTTGAATTTTTTTTTTTGGAAATTTTGGAAAAAAAATTTCGATTTTTTATTTTTCTGAATTATTTGATGATTTAGTCTCTAATCACCTCTCTTAACTGCTCAAGTGTGGATCACTCATTCCAAATCATCTAACTTCTCGACCGGTCACCCATCCCTCTCACTACTCCAGCCCGAGCACGCTTAAATTTCAGGTTCTATTCTCCTTCGTTTCCGAGTCTGCACTTGTTGTTTTCCTGACAATAGTAAGATGTCAATCCTATTAACCCTCAGGAGTTTAGCTTGAGCATGAAGTCACACATTTCACCGTTTGAGTTTGAAACTATTATTCTAAAAAAAAGTAATTATTTAGTAACGCTAATATTTCTTGAATAAGTTTGACCATAGTTTGACCAAAATTCAAAAAATTGAAATAATTATTTAGTAACACTAATATTATTGAATAATTATGTAGTAACATTAATACTTCTTGAATAAGTAGTTTGACCAAATTTAACCAATTTTTTTTAAAAAAAACTGAAATTTGACCATATCTTTTTTTCCTTTTCGAATTTGAGGATTCTACAAAATTCCAAACAGGCCGTAGGTGGTCTCCATTAGATGCGGATTTTCGTGCTGAATTTTTTGATATATTATACATTTTTTTCCGATATCGTATGCAAAAGTTATAGCCGTTTTACATTTTTCCCTACACTTTTTGCAAAGCATGTCCAAATTTAAGTTTTCAAATTTTCCTAACTAGTAGATATAATAATATAACTACCACTCGAAGGATTTTATTTTTCGAAGTTTTTATCATTTTCTTTTGATTT
>NC_041385.1:814665667-814677261 GCF_002162155.2 Triticum dicoccoides
GGGGGGTAGAGTTTGAAAATTGGCCCCTTTAGTACCGGTTCGTGGCACGAACCGGTACTAAAGGCTTGTCCCCTTTAGTACCGGTTCGTGGCACGAACCGGTACTATAGGTTAGACCTTTAGTACCGGTTGGTAACACAAACCGGTACTAAAGGGGCTCGTGGGGACCCGGCCTGACGCCAGCCTGCCACTACCCCTTTAGTACCGGTTCGTGGCACGAACCGGTACTAAAGGCTCAACACGAACCGGTACTATTGATCGCAGCCACGAACCGGCACTATTGATCACATTAGTGCCGGTTTTTTTACAAACCGGCACTAATGTGCTTCACATTTGACCATTTTTCTACTAGTGCATGTGCTTGCTTTCGCTATATTTATTATAGATAGTGTAATGACTGATTTTATAAAGTATGTCAATAGTTGGATCATGCATCCTTGACTTGATAGACAAGTTCAAAGAATTATATTCTTCAGAGTGCATAACTGACATGCTAGATCCTAACTTTGACTTCTTGCATAACCAACTTTCAGTTCGAGGAAGCTTCAGGTCTTACCTCAAAATTTTCTTTTGCCTCTTCCATCCAGCACGGACATATTTTCCAATTAATGATTACTGATTGTACACAAAAAAAGTTCCCAATAATCTTTTCTACAATAGTCCAACATAATCAAATGAGTCACTAAAACTAGCTGGGAAATACCAAGGAAACCTGCAGGCATGGCTGCCGCAATAATCAATCCTCCTCCCTCGACACTTATGCCAATGCTCCCCTTCCTGCGATCCAATTTTCTCTCTATTTCATAACTTTATGATACGTGTGTTGCACGTGCACACTTACTAGTCATCCTAAAAAGAACAGTCATCCGATTATATCAAATATTAAATCAAGTCTATTAAATTCTGGCAATGGGGGTCTATGAATAGTCATATGGTTTGTTTGAAACAAACATCCTTCATGAGATTATGTCACTTTACGAAATACACATATGTTGGTGAAAAGATACCTTTTTGTAAAAACATACACCCATAGATGAAAATTTGTCTCCTTATAGAAAAGACACGTCTCATAGTGAAAAGTGAATTACTAAGATTGATTGAAGACAGAACATAAAACGGGGAAGCTTCAACAGGAGAATATAGCAAGGATAGAAGGTGGTTGTATTTTATTTTTTTGAGAACACCTCGAGAGGGGCAGGGGGTTCCTGCATTTCATTAAGAAGAAGAGAGTTAGTCCACATTGTAAAGAAAACCAGACCCGAAAACCTAACATTCTAGGCTAATTAGGGAAACCGAATGAAAACCCACAAAATAAAGAAAAAGAAAACGAGAAAAAGAGGCACTAGAACTTGGCGATAGGGACAAGACAAGAGCAACATCAAGGGACATCGTCGGGGCCAGACACCAGAGCGCCTATGCCCAAAGCAGTTAGGCGAGGCTCAAGCGCAACCAAATTGACCGCCACTCGCCAAAGAGAAGCCGCCCATATTGCATGACGCTTTAATCTCAGCCTCAAAGAATCATGTGCTAACATTATCTTGTGGGAAACAACCTGAGAGGTCCAACTTTGACTCCCCCGCGATCCTCAATCACTTGCGGTGAGAGTGGTGTTTTGTACATGTCCATGTATGCTTGCATCTTTTGCTCTTGACCCTCTGCTTTGCTGACCTCCGGTAGCTCACCAAAAGCCTCCAACATCCTATACTCTGCGCGCTTGGATGTCGGGATGTTGCACGCCTTGTTCTTCTTATCCAGACGCCCGCTCCGCCATCCGTCATTCTTCTCTTCATGCGAAGGCACTGGGGTCCCAAGCAGTGGTTGTGGGAGCGGAGAAGTAACCTTGCCGAGAAAATCCTCGAGAGATAATGGTGCTGCTTTTGTTTGCGCTACCTTCGCAACAACATTGCACACCTCAACCACAAACTCAACCAGAACGTTTGCCGCGTTGAAACCAAGCGGCTCCTCTAGACTCGGCATCAGACGTATAAGGGGGTGCATCACACAAGACGAGGAGGAGCTTCCAGAGAGTGGCGACCAAAGCGTAGCCTCCGAGCACATAGGGTCAACAGATTCTCACTCCCTATCGACGAGGCATCGTGGGTCAACCACGTATCATCGCCCCAAATAGAGCAGTCCATGGAGCCGATGATCATTTACTACAGTATATAATATTCTTTCGCATGGAAAAAAAATTGAGAACTGTAAAAACAATGGCACTCAACGAATGGAACTATTTTTAACTCGCGCTGTGTCGCCGCTGTCGTCTGCACAGCCAAGCTCGCCGCAGCCGGCAGCCCCAGCTCCATGCCATGGCCACGAGCAGGGCAGAAGAGAGGATGCCAACGGGTGGGGTGGGAGAGAGGGCGCCACTCAGCGCAGAGGCACCGTTGGTGGGAGGAGCATTCATCTTCCAACCCCAACAGCGGCATCCGCACACCGACGGTTCCTCCGAACGCAGACGCGGACATCTGGCCGGTCGGCATTCCTTTTACAAAGAAAAAACGGGCGGGGCAGCCTGAAGTCCTGGACCGGCGCGAAGCCATTAAGCCAACGGTGACCTGCCGCCGTGCTGCTCCACTGCGGGCGGTGTCTGCACGCTGACTGTTCGACGAATTTACTCATCCGCATTCAGAGTGTTTTGCTGAATTCGCGAGCCTTGTTTTACAGGGTTTGCGGACAGTGGACCAACGGCAGTTGAGAGAATCTAGCAATTTCAGCTTCAAATCAGGCCACAATTTATGAGTACATCGTCGACTACAGGTGAAGTTGCCCTTTTCCACCTCTTGGATGCAACTGATGCTCTACTATTCTCATTAAATCATTTGCTATTCTACCTACGCCGGCCTTCAGAAATGTTAACCAAGGCAGAAAATTGGTGCTGCAAACATGTAGTACTGATTAAATAATGAAACTGGGATGATGGGTGCTTGCGCGATTAAATAACAGGAGTAGCAGCTCACCGTACCAGCCAGTATGTGGTTCTTGAGTTTTGCAAGATGTGACTTTGACCTTTGACCGTAATATTTCATATTGACTAGGCCAAAGATCATCACACTGGATGAATATGATTTGCTCGCTGTTAGCCGTCCGAGTTCTTTATTTTACCGTATGCATAAATTAACCCGCTATAAATTATTGGTCAATCATTGAATGTTCCAACCACTAGAGTTGTTGGCTATAGTCCATTTTTTGACCCTTTCCTCCCCTTGTTTTGCAGATCGACTGTTTACTAATCTCTCCGTTGCAACATATCTCACACCCTCTCTTGCACATTGCATCACTCTTGTCTGCAAAAGGTAGATCTCTTCATTGCATCCCTCTAGTTCCATGGCTCATTCCCATATCCTGACTTGCCTCCTTTTGCCCTGAAAGCTCCCCTGTTTCAGTTGCTGCATTCCAGTTCCATTCTTGCATGTTTCTTCTCGTCGAATGTAGTATTATCCCTAGTTGAGTTTATGGTGCTTTACAAAATAGTGAAATCTAGTTCCACTTTTCGTCTATGTTCTAATACAATACCAGACTAAGTTTTCTGTGTTCTTGCATCTTTGATTATCTTTATTGGACGGCTGGTTAAGTACCTTCTTCCTTCTTCTATTTCAGAGAGAGAACAGAAACTTACAAAGAATTTCTTGACTCTTATTCTCATTCTGTACCTTGATCTTCTCACTTACTCTTTCCTTGTCCTGCTTCCAAGGGAACATATGGAAATTATCTTGATTCCTCTTGAGAAAACCTGCTCTTCTTGAAGTACCTTCTAGAGAGAGGAAATTGCTTTGTTGTGATAAAACCTGCTCTTCATGAGGCAACTTTTGGAAACAGAAGATCTACAGTAAGTACTTTTCTAATAATCTTTGTTTCCCCTTTCCCGTGGTTATTTCTGACTTGAAGTTGTTGTTCTTGAAGTAACTTCTAGAAAGGGGAAATTGCTTTAGGTCGTGATAAATCTGATCTTTTTGAAGCAACTTCTGTAAACAGAGATCCACGGTAAGTAGTTCTCTAATCATCTTTCTTTTCTCTTTCACACGGTTATTTGTACTTTAATGGTAATATTTTATTAGTTCTAACTTTTAAATATTCTGACTTGTTTCTAGAATTCAAATTGGTGGTAGCATAAGTACATATTTCACATTGCGCTTGAAATCTATTTAATTTCTGTTCTTTTGTCAGCAAGTAATTCTCTTTTTTACTTACTGTGAAGTGTTGATGAACCTATGAGCGCGTATAACTAAGTTTAATGATTGTGCGTGATGTTATGAGTCTTCAAAATTTGAAAACCTACTCTTCATTTGTCACTTGAAATTGTTTTTTCCCATTTATTGAAAAATGTATTTGCAGAACATTTTTCTTGCATATTGATAACTGGGACACACCAATTGTTTTTGCAGTTTGTGCTTTTTCTTTAAACTTGTGGCAACAATGGCGGCAGTGGGTAGTTGGTTTCGTGCTGCTATTGGCACGGTTATAAATCCATTCAAAGATATGTTCTTCAAACATGCAATGTATTGCTTCAATCCTGGCAAATACGTGAGAGATCATGATAGGGATACTCGGACTTTGATTGGCAAACGAAGTGGTGTGCAAGGCCAGATCGACTCAGGCAACCCAAATGGCATGATAGCAACAAGTGAAGCAAACCTTTGGTTGGACAGGGCAACTACAGCTATATCTGAAGAAGATACAAACCATAAACGATATGGCGAGAGGTGCAGGATTTTAAAATGTTGCTCCCTAAATTGTTGTGCCAACTACAAAATTGCTAAGAGAGCAGTTGAGGGGCAGCGTGAAGTGGACGCATGTCTCAAAACTGAACTCCTTAATGTTACGGTCAAAGGACCGCCACCTTCTGTCATAGATATCCCCATCCAGTCTGCTCAACTGCCAGGTCAAGAGATAAGTTTCCTGCTTGCTAGGCAGTACTTTGAGGATGATCTGGCAGGAATGATTGGAATATGGGGTCCAGATGGAGTTGGGAACACACATCTCCTCAAAAAGATCAACAACTCCTTTGTTGGACCTGACCCTGCATATTTTGTTATCTTTGTGACGGCCTCCAGAGGATGCTCAGTACAAAAGGTTCAAGCTCAAATTATACAGCGGCTCGAAACAACAAAGGACGATGATGTGGCAACTCAAGCCACCAATATATCACAATTACTCAGGACAAGAAACTTCCTCGTGTTGGTTGATGACCTTTATGAGAAGCTAGACCTTGTAGCAGTTGGCATTCCATATCCTTTTGGAATTATCGACCAATTCAAGAGGAAAGTGGTAATCACGTCACAATCAAAAATTATATGTGACCAGATGGGTGTGAATGAATATATAGAAGTGCCTGGTTTGGGTGAGACCGAAGCACTCAAGCTATTTGCACAAACTGTTGGTTAAGATAATATTGATTCCAATCCCAGCATTAGGGCCCTGGCGCATGATCTTGTCAAGGAACTAAAAGGTGTGCCATCAGAACTGATACATTTTGGGAAGCAAATGGTAGGTAAAAGTGACCCGGGGGTATGGGAAGATGCCATTCATGCAGTGAGGATATCCAACCTTCAAAAGAAAGACCCAACTTTGGTAAGTGTATTGTTCATCAAAAACTTAAATTTTTATGTATTTTATATCTGGTCCTAATGCCCTTTTTAGTATTAATTAACATGGGTTTTTCTGCCTTTGAAGGCCGGAAGGATTTTGAGAAATCTCGAGGATGCTACCAACAACTTGGTTGCAAGGAGCAATGATGTTCGTCGCAGGATTGAGGCTGCCGAGCGTGAGTGCATGACGTCCACGAATGAGGTGAACAAGTGGTTGGAAAATGTGGATACCATCAATTCTGATGTGGAGATAATCTTTGAGGGCAACAAGTTGAAAAAGGATGTTACTATGGAAGCAATCGAGAAGGTTACTGAGGTCCAAGAATGTCTCAGATCTTGTCCCAATAATAATATTGCATTCGAGTCAGTGCCACCTCCTGCCCAAGAGATACCGGGTCCATCTATGTCTGCACAGAATCATAACCTTACAGAGGCTCTCCAATTCATTAATGTTGACCCTGTGGGGATGATTGGAATATGGGGTCCAGGTGGAGTTGGGAAAACGTATCTTATGAACAGTATCAATAACTCAATAGCTGTTGCTGGAGGCTTATCGTTTAATGTTATCTTTGTGACGGCCTCGAGGGGTTGTTCAGTGGAGAAGATTCAAGGAGATTTACTGTTGAAGCTCGGAATGAAAGCAGATGGTAATGTGGAATCTCAAAGCCAAAAGATTTATAATTTCCTGAAAAACAGAAGCTTTCTGTTACTGTTGGATGACCTTTGGGAGCAAATTGATCTGCAAGCAGTTGGCATTCCATATCCTCTTGGAATTCTGGGCCAATTGAAGAGGAAAGTGGTAATCACGTCGCAATCAGAAAATGTGTGTTATCAAATGGACGTAAAGGTGCCTGTAGAAGTTCCTCGTTTGGAAGATGATGAAGCCCTCCAGCTATTTGAACAAATGGTTGGTCAGGAAAATTTTTATGAGGATCCCCACATCGGGGCCCTTGCGATAGATCTTGTAAAAGAACTAAAAGGTCTTCCATCAGAATTGATACGTATTGGGAAGATATTTCGAAGAAAAGGAGATGCAACACAGTGGGAAAATGTCATTCAGGAAGTAAAGGAATCAAACCTTAGTAAGGATGACTCATTGTCTGTGGTAAGTTCTTACATTACATCAAAACTCATTTTGTAAAGACTTCATAACTGCTCTTAAATGCCAACTTTTACTGTTATTTAATATGGGAAATTTATGCCTTGAAGACAGGAAAGATTATGAAGGAACTTCAGGATGCTATCAACAACTTGGTTGCAAAGAGTAATGACATCCGTCGTAGGATTGAGACTGCTGAGCGAAAGGGCTGGACATCCACGAATGAGGTGGATGGATGGCTGGAAAAAGTGGCTACCATAAATTCTAGTGTACAAGCAATCTTTAACGGCTACAAGTTGAATAAGGATATCAGAATGGGGGCAACCGAGAAGCTTTCTGAGATCCAAAAATGTCTCGGTGCTTGTCCTGATAATGATAATATTGTGCTTGAGTCTGTGCCAGCACCAGCCCAAAAGATACCTGGTCCATCAATGTCAGCTGAGAACCGTAATCTTCAAGAGGCTCTCCGATTGATTAAGGATGACCCTGTGGGAATGATTGGAATATGGGGTCCAGGTGGAGTGGGGAAAACATATCTACTGAAAAATATCAATAACTCATTTGGAGGCATGTGCTTGCATGTTATCTTCGTGACGGCCTCCAGAGGGTGTTCAGTGCAAACCATCCAAGGAGATATTCTAAAGAAGCTCGGAATACCAGAAGGTGGTAATGTGGAATGTCAACGCCAAATCATTTATGAATTCCTAAAAAACAGAAGCTTTCTCATCTTGTTGGATGACCTTTGGGAGCAAATAGATCTACAAGCAGTTGGTGTACCATATCCCCTTGGAATTGTAAACCAGCTTGAGAGAAAAGTGGTTCTTACAACAAGATTAAGAAAAGTCTGTGGTGAAATGGAGGTGAGGGAAGAGTTAAAAGTCGCTTGTCTACAAGAGGAGGATGCATGGCAATTATTCAAAGAAAAAGTCAGTGAGGAAACACTTTTTTCAAGTCCTCGTATCGAAACCCTTGCAAGAGAACTTGTGAAAGAACTAAAGGGTCTGCCATTAGCTTTGATAGTTATCGGAAAGGCAATGTATCCAAAAACCGATCCGATCGAATGGGAATATGTCATCCAACATATGCAACGGTCATGCTGTGACAAGGATAATCCCTTGTCGATAGAACATGTTTTCGGACAACTCAAATTTAGTTATGACAATTTACGGAATGCCGCCTTGAGACATTGTTTCTTGACTAGTGCACTGTGGCCAGAGGATTGGGAGATTACCAAAGCTGATCTCGCTCAATGTTGGATAGGCTTAGGTCTAGTGGATGAGTATGATATTCGAAGTTCCTACACAAAGGCATATAGTCTAATAGGCGACCTTAGAGATGCATGCCTACTAGAGAACTGGGGAAATTGGTATGGTTTTGTTAAAGTGCACGACGTTATTCGTGATATGGCTTTATGGATCTCTTGTGGCTGTGGTGATGACAATAACAAGTGGTTTATCCGCGCAGAAGCTGGCACAGAAGAAAATATTAGCATCCCTTGGAGCAAACCTGAGTACATTTCACTAATGTTGAATGGAATGAAGAAACTTCCTCCCTTTGGCTTTGATCATCGCCCCATGAAATTGACGGTGTTATGCCTTCAACATAATTATTTCGACGGAAGCATAGCTGAAACGGTCAAGAATTTCACTTCACTGACATATCTGGATTTGAGGACGAACCTTCTCAAGAACATACCTGAAGAATTATGTTCCTTGGCAAACTTGGAGTACTTTGATTTGTCTCATAATCCCAACATATGTGAATTGCCTCACTACTTTCGAAACCTCACTAAGCTCAAGTTCTTGTACCTATTGTGCACTAGCATACGAAGAATACCAGAGGAGGTCATATCTAACCTTAAAGCATTGCAAGTAATAGACTTGAGGACTTGCAGGGCATATGTTGGAGGAGGCCCTGTGAACTTTATCCCTAACATATTCCAAGAGTTGGGTACCCTAGATCACTTCAAAGCAGCTGGAATTGAGGCTGATGGTTTTGATGAGTATGAATCACTAAGAGAAGCAGCTGAACTCCCCATTAGGTCTTTAAGATTGGGGAGTTTCAGAAAAACACATAACTTCTGCCTCTCTGACATTCTTTCAATTAAATTTGCACGCAGGACCTTGTATGAATTGGATATTATACAGAGTAACATGGAGCAAATAATTGTAAGAGACGAGTCAAGCTATCATTTTGGTGCTCTGAATAAGCTCCTCTTGTGGTTTTTGGTAAACTTGAGAGGGATAGCATGGCTGGGTAGATCTCCAGCATCCATATTTCCAAGGCTCACTTGTTTGGATGTGAATAGCTGCTCCAAGCTGGAGAACCTCTCCTGGGTGATGTACTTGCCTTGCCTTGAACAGCTCGAGGTACGTTTCTGCAACGTTATGAAGGAAGCATTTCCGGGGACAGGGCACCACGGTGAAATAATGAGCATGGATCAAGAAAGTTCAGTGAAATCAAATGGTACATTTTCTTGCCTGAAATATCTGCGCCTTTCAGACAACCCGAAGCTGGTCACCATCTGTGATCCCGATGTGACGTTCCCGTCCCTGGAGCAGCTGGTGCTCACGAAATCTCCAGGGTTGATCATGCTTCCTTTCAAGATGCACAGCTTGCCGCTAAAGCTCCAGGAGCTACAGTTTGATGATGTTGAATGCTGGGACAGATTGGAATGTGAAGGTGTCAAATCTTTCCTGCAACCCTCTCTTAAATTTGGCTATGTGAGTGAAATATCATGATCAGTCCCTTCATTCCACACTGCCATGCTTTCTCTCTGGGCGTGTGCACGCATGGAGCTGCAAGGTGCTCGGTATCATAATTTCCAACAGCGCTATGCAAGGATATGCAATTGTGACGGAATCTCGTCTGAGGTCATGTAGGAAGCTATGTGGGGAGGAGAGGAATTAGTGGATCACCCCTCCCTTTCCAGACACACAGCTCGCCATTGAAGTTGCAGGAGTTAAGAGTTACGGCTGGGTAATGTCGAGCGCTGGGACAGGTTGGAATGTTTTGAAGTTTAAAGTCAAATCTTTGCTGTAATCCTGTCTTAAATTTGGCTACGAGAGTGGACAGTACCTACAAGGGGTCGACATATTCATTTCCAACAAAATGGTACAGTATGTATAAGAGGAAGGACAGTCAACTGTGACATTGTCTTGTCCGGAACCATGCAGACGAGGCTGTCTGAAGCCAAGGATGCAACAGTGAGGAGGCTGTCTGAGTAAATTCCAAACATCGAAACGTCAGCTCTTCTGAAATCAACGATGCAGCAACGAGGACTAGAATTCTTCTGGACCTCAAAAGCTCTATCTGAAGCCAACGTTGCAGCAAACAAGGACCGGAACTCTGAAGCTTGTTGTAAACTTGATACGGAAGCTGGGAGGAGACATGCTTTCATCTTTGTGTAGATCAACTAGACATGCTTTCATTTCATCCTCCTGACCGCGGTCGGATGGCGCGCGCGCTTTGTGCACAGTATTCTTTTTTCTGTTTGTATGAACATGCCTAGGACCTGATGGCCGGTCCGATATCTAAAAACCTCGTCAGAGAGCGGTGTTATGTTTTTGCAGAGTATGCTGAAAAATGCTTGTGTTGGCTTTACCTGAAGGGAATTACTAGCATTGCAGTACAGAAGAAAGGAAGGATTGGAAGTCAGTACAGAAAATAATTCTGAAGCTTGCAACAAGCGTACATTGTCAGATAACTGGCTAAAACAAGCATTCATGAACACAGCTGCCTCACATCAAGCCGGATGGATAAAGGCGTATGAAAGAATACTTAATCTCCTACTCCTGGCTTAGATGACTGTAATATTTCACAACGATTCAGAGAAATTTTTCGGAAGCAACCTTCACTCTGTTTCTGTTGAGGATCTTTCATCGAGTTAAACATCTAGCTTCACTACAACAAGAACTGTCATGATATAGTGACGGCGACAAATACGCTGCATCCTGCCAGGTTGTGGCACCTCCTGTTGCATCGTAACATCTTTCGTGTTGATTTCTTTCTTTGCCGACGCAAGCTTGGCCGCTGCCTCCAGGCTCCAGCAACAAGTCTGGGCAATCTCCTTCCCCGCTTGGCAGCTGCACTCACCCTGTTTCTTTGGTTTATAATCTCCTAGATATAAACAAAATTCAATTTTGGTCAGGAAAAAAAATCCAGATTTGAATAAATTATATGGACCAATTCTGAATTAAATTTCAAAATGCCGGATACATAGGTTTGCAACCCAAATGCAACATTTTCAATGGCTGTCAACAATTTCTAATGGTCTAATATGCACTATGAAACCACAAGCTTATTGTTCATACCTGTTAGACACACTTAAGCGATTCCCTTTGCAACTACGAGGGCCACTGCCCTAGTTCCTATAAGAACAAAGCTACAGGCAGGAAAAGAGGCAGCAGCACGCATGCCCCCATCTTTAAAGCTCCGGTGGAAGAACCACCTGCGTCCATCCTCTTGTAGCCTGACAAACTTCACTTGATTTTTTCTTTTAGAAAAGGAGGATGACCCCCGGGCCTCTGCATCTGGGCGAACAAACTTCACTTGATAATGCGGGTCACTTCAATTCGAGCCTAAAACTGTTTACTGTTCTTATGATTGAAACTGGCTTCTTATCATTCCGAATAACTCGGAACCTGGTACTACTTGTTTTAGTGAAAATAAACCTACTTGTTTTGTTTTCCACAATTTGGGAAGGACATGACAGTACCACAAGAGGGCTTCCTCCCTCCTCCCTCCTGGCTCCTGCCATTCGAAATCTGACTTTTCCAGCAGATTGAGCGCCCCCCGCTCGCGTCGCTCTCCAGGGGAGCGGCCCGAGCGTACCCTAGCGCCGCCGCCGCCTCCCCACCCGTTCCTCCTCGCCCCCCCGCCGCCGTCGGGCGTCGCTGCCGGGCAAAG
>NC_041385.1:814677601-814682517 GCF_002162155.2 Triticum dicoccoides
GCGAGGCTGGGCGCCGGGGCGGCGGCCCGGTGGTGGCGGCGTGGGCGGCTCGGCGGCTCGGCGGTCGGTGCTCTGCGCGCGCCTCGGCGCGCCTGCTCCCCCGCTCGGGTTGGTGGCGGTCCAGGCTGCGGGTCCCATGGCGACGGCTGCTCCTCTGGCGGCGCGACGGCTAGGCGGCACGGCGAGTTGGCGCGGCTACGGCGGCGGCCTCGCTACGTCCAACGGTGGGTCGAGGCTAGGCGGCTACGGCGGCTCTATCTCGCTCGTGCGGCTCCGGCTTCCGGCGATTCAGATCTGGTGCGGCTCGGCTGTAGCCTTCTGGCGGCGGCTTTGGCTGTCCTCCGGCCCACCGAGGCGAGGCTTGGGGCGAGGTCGCAGTCTGGTCAGGCCCTCCCTTGCCTCCAGCTTTGCGATGTGGGCTCCTTGCCGTCGGGCCTGGCCGGGCTCCTGCAGATGGTGAAGACGATGACGTGGCGGCTCTTGGGCTCCGGGGCGGCGGCCCCGGGTGTGGTGGTGGCGGCTTCGGCCAGGAGGTGGTGCGAATCTGGTCGCAGTGGATCGTGGGATCCCGTGGCTAGAGTGAGGTCGGCCTCGGTAGGGGTGGTGGTTTGTGGGCGGCGGTCGGTGGTGGCAGGTGGTCGGCACATCTCCGGGAGAAATCCTTGCTCCGGTCTTCACCGGAGCCGGCGACGGCGGCGCCTGCGGGTGCCGCGATCTTTCTTGGAAGCGTCGTCGTGGAGGTGCCCCTTCTCCCCATGGCTTGGGCTCCGGAGGGAAACCTCAGATCCGCTGGATCGGGCGATGGAGGCGTCTTCGCGTCTTTCTCCTCGTTGGGGGCATCATCTCGGAGCCGGCGGCGACTGAGAGACTGGAGGATGATGGCATCTTCGCCGTCAATGGCGGCATCTTCGCCGCGTGGTTTGCTGAGGCGGGGCGCTGGTTTCTGTTTGGCAACGGTGTTGGCGTCGAGCGGAGCTTGGGTCGCGGCGTGGTCTTCGGTAGTCGGTTCTTCCCGGCGTGTCCGAGGTGCTCTTTGGGGCACGGTCGGCGCAAGTCCTGCATATTTCCCTTGTGTTGCTTGTCATCAATGTCGGAGCTGTCGGTTGCTTGCGAGTGTGGCCTTCCGTTGGCATGTGCCGTCGTGGCTTCTATTCCATGTCGGTGGCCAGGTTGGCCGGTGGTGCCCATGTCATGTGGGTTGTGTTGTATCGGTTTTAGCACGGTTTCCCGTCAATTAACCAGGCAATTCTCTTCTTCTTAATCAATGAAAATGGCAAGTCTTTTGCCTCGTTTTAAAAAAAAAAGATAATACCACAAGAGAACCTGGACAAGGCTGAAAGGGTCTCGAGATAATGTCCACCACGTCACCTCTTAGGTCATCACACTGGTCTTCTGCTGGTGCGGGTGCGACCAACGTGAATACACATCCACGCCCATCGGCACAATAGAGGAAGTTAGCAATGCTCCCCAAGTAGGATTCAACGGCCTCCTCTGTCTGTGTAAAGAAATCGCTGTTTGGGGCAGCAGAGCACACCGAGCCTCCCTTCACCGAGGTAAAGGTAAAATGCGGAGGTAACGCCGCGGGGAAGTGGAAGCATGTCACCTGTAAATGGGTTGAGGACCGGCGACGAGGTTGTCGCGGAGCGCCGGGAGGTGCAGGCGGCGGAAGCGGCCGGTGGGGACGTGGAAGAAGAGGCGAGCCTCGTCATTGAGGTCGTCGGGTTGCAGGTCGAGCATGACCCAGTGGCGCGGGCGGAAACAGAGGCCGGCGAGCGGAGATGGCTTAGCGACGGCAGAGCGCCAGGTTGAGCAGACGGCCCTCATGTCCATGTACGCGTCGACGCCGCCGGTGGTGGAGAGGCGACTGCTTGGACAAGCTAGCGAATCCCATTCCGGGACCATGGATACGCCACCCAACTTGGTGCTGCCGTGCGGCCGCCGCCACTCGCTGCTCCAGTCGCCCCCCTCCTTCATCTTCATCTTCATGGCTGAGGGGCAGGGCGCCGGGTGGCGGATCTGCTGGGAGCAAACTTGTATGGGGGAATGGTGCTGGAGAAGGGCGGCAATGGAACGGATTTTGGGGAAGAAGGAAGCCCGCGTCGCGTGCGAATGGCTTAGGGTCGGCTTGGTTGGGCTTGGGCCTCGTCTCCGACTGCCCTTTAGTTTCATCACTGAATAAACTTAAGAAAAATGCATATTCTGCCGTGAACTTCCACAACTTAAAAAAAAAGCCATGAACTTCCAACTTTAGTTTTTTTGATAGATTCTCAGGAACCTCCCCCTGATTTCAGTTTAAGAAAATCAAATGCATATTCATTAATTTTGGAGCAACTTGTAAAAAAGTTTAAGAAAGCTGTGGCACGTCCGGCCATTTATCTCTTTCTTTTTAACAAGAAAACTCTAGAAAAAGCACAATTTGTGGAAAACAAAACAACTTGGCATGATGCGTTGAATTGGTCAATCAAAACAAGAAAAATTAGGATCATTTGAGAGATATTGACAAACAACATGCTCTCAAATGGAGCTTTCTTGCCTACCCGGACATGCTACGTTAAACATGGTATTTTTTCTACAAAAATACAAACAATTTTGGGGAAATTTGGTTCCCATTTGTTGTTCTTATTTTTCTCTCTTTTTTGTTTAGACTTCCAGATTTGTTAGGGTTTTAAAATTGTTCGTGTTCAATATTCGGTCACTCTTTTTAAAAAAAATCGTGTTTTGACATTCCAAGCAATCTTGAAAGACAAAAACATTCTATTCAAATTTTGTACAATTTTTAAAATGCGAACATTTGTGTTTTATTATGAAAATTTGAAAAAGTGATCACTTTTTGAAATTTTGAACAAATTTATATAACCACGATCATTCTTTGAAAAAGAAAAAAAGAAATCAAAAAACATGGAAACGAAAAAAAAGTAAACCGGATGTTCATATATTTTCAAAATGTTCGCAATTTAAAAAATTCATCATTTTTTCAAAAACATTCCTGTTAAAATTTGGTTGAGAAATTATATTAAAGTATATAATTCCAAATTATGTTCGTTTAGTTTTAGAAAATGTTTGAAAATTCCCAAATGTTTCCAAAAATATTCAAATATAAAAAAGTTTAGAATTTCGAATTTTTCTTCTTTTTAATAAACATGAACATTTTGTTTATAATTTTAGAAAAGTTAGGAGTTTTCAATTTTCCAAAAAATTTCAGATGTTCAAATTTTGTTAAGAAATTCAGAAAATGTCAACGAAACTCAAAAGTTATTTGTGTTTTCGAAAATTAAAAAAATAACAGGGAATTTCATAAAATGTTTGCATTTTGAAAAAAATTGTTGATAATTTCAAAAAATATTCGTGTTTTCACAAAATGTTCCTGTTTTAAAATTTTGTTCACAACTTCGAAAGTGTTAATGTTTTCTGGGAATCTCATATAATGTTCACGTTTCTTGTTCGTAATTTGAAAAGATGTTCGGGTTTTTGATTTTGTTCCTGTTTTTCAGGAAATGTTCGTACTTTCAATGAATTCTTTGTAGTTTCAGAAAATGTTCCCACTTTCAATTGTGTTCCTATTTTTTTTTCAAAATGTTTGAGATTCCGAAACAATATTCAGAAGATGTTCCAGTTTTTTAAAATATGTTCATAAATTTAAAAAATGTTTGCGACAAATGTTCAGAGTGTCTTTCCGCAGAAATGTTTCACTTGCAACATGGTTTTAAAAAACATTTAGTTTTGTGAAAAAGAAAATCACATATGAAATTTCAAAAAAGGTTTAATCTTTCATGACCTATAGTGCATACAACATGCGCTGCAATTTTGGCCAACAAATCTGGTGTGCTGCAGTGGCTATAGGTGTTATGCCCTCGTGGGAGGTCCAGTGTTTGATCTCGCTCGCCCATTTTAGTTATTGCGGACTGGTGTTTAAGTTTTGCGGCTTTTTTTAGTTTCTTTTTGAATCGCACTGCAGTAGTATCATAGGAGTCAGCTGGTTGTGTGGCTAGCAACACGAGTAGATCTACCCATGGGCTCTTATATCTTTAATAGAAGAAGAATTATTGATCCCATGACTCTTCTAAAGCTGATGTGTGCATGGGTTATTGATTGGTTAAGGGAGCTAGAAACAAGGGTGTTGAAGCTGGGAGCAAGGCTGGCCGAACAAGTAACAAATGAAGTTTATCGTGCATCGCAAGGATGGCGTCCTGGCGTGCTTTGAATCATGGCTGAGTAGCGGAAGCTTGATGGTCTCCTTGTTATCATCTGCTTCAGGCTTCCCTTGTCGATGTCGCTCTACTCTTTTTTTGCGAAATTTTTTCCGATCTTTTTATCTTCAATCATAACAATACAACGAATACCAGAAATAATAAAAATTACACCTAAATCCGTAGACCACCTAGCGACGGCTACAAGCACTGGAACGAGCCAAAGGCGCGCCGCCATCATCGCCCCTCTATCATTGGAGTCAGGCACAACTTGTGGTAGTAGACAGCTTTGGCAATATAGGCGGGTCGTTAGTGCTATCCTTTGGGGATAGGAACTATTTCTTCCTTTTTTTTTAAAAAAAACCCATCAAATTTCCATGGTGGAGGTGCAAGGACCAAAACCAGCCAACGACATGATCAAGCAAGATCCAAAACAGAAGGCCGGTCCGAAGCTGGAAACCCTCCAGGGTTATTAACTGACTCCAGTCAAGGATAACAAGTCATAACCAAGAACTAGAACGACAGATAATAAAAGGCATGGAAAGTAGAGCGACATCCTTCACGAAACTGGCCGCCGTGCTATATTTGTTACTCCCTCGGTCCCATATATAAAAGCGTTAACGACTTCTCTACGGCGATCCGCGCTAGGGGCTCTCGCGCTATGGTTCCTCCCTGCCACCGCCGGCCGCCCTCGCCCCCTCCCGCCACCGCCGGCAGCCTCGTGCGTGC
>NC_041385.1:814682860-814702833 GCF_002162155.2 Triticum dicoccoides
CGTCGCCGGCAGCGACCTCCGGCGTGCCTGGGTGGCGCCAGCGGCGGCCGACGTCCCTTCCCCGTGCGCTGGGAGCGCGAGTCGGGGCTCCCTCCTGCCCGGCAGCGGTGAGGCTCGGCGGCGGCGTTCTGCGGGCCTCGGGTGCCCTCGACGCAGCGGCGTGGCCGTTGGCTGCGGGGCGGCGCGGTGGGCGGCTGGCAGACACCGCCCGCTCGGCCCAAATCTGGGCCCTTTCGGGCCCCATTTGGCTGGGGCGGGTCTACGGTCCGATGCGCGACGGCGTGGCTCCCTGGTGGTGAGACAAGGGGGCCGTGGCTGCGGTGTTGGTGGCTCCGGCGGCCGGCATGCTGAAGCGTGGCAGCAGGGACTGTCCGAACCAGTTGGGGTCCGGCTGGGCTGGCGGTGGCCTAGCAAGTCCCTGTCGCCATGTCCAGTCGGCTCCGCGCGGCAGTGGAGGTTGTTCCCTCCTGTCGGCTACGGTGCGGTTGCCTCCAAGCCCGGTGTCTTCTCATCCTACCTCCAGGTCTCGTGTTGGTGGCCTCCGTGAAACGATGAAGATGGTGCGGTATCCGTGATGGCACAGGCTGGTGGGCAGCATGTTGGGCGGTGTGTTTCCGATTGTCTGAGGTGGCGGTGATGGTTTCGGGGCGGGAGAAATCTCTGGCGGCTCGTTCGCCACCGGCGCGGCTGCGCCCGTGGGCGTTGCCGGACCCTCCTGAGGGCCGTCGGTGATATCCCCTTGCCCACTGCCATCCGCGTACCGGGGGAAACCCTAGGACTTGTCTGGGCAGCAGCGGCGTCGTCGTCGCATTTCAAGCTGAAGATGTTGCTTGGTACGCGAGGCTTTGTAGTGCTTGGCGGGCGGTGGTTTTTCTCCGGTGGGTTCAGCGGGTGTCGGTCATCTTTGCTTAGTTGAGCTGCCGGCGTTGGCATTTGTTTCTTTTTTTGTTTTTTTCCTTTTTTTTGGGCTTGTTTATGCTGCGGCCATAGCAAGTTGGTTGTATCGGTTGGACGTTGCTTTATAATCTAAAACGGAAACAAAAACCTTTTTCTTATAATATAAGAGCGTTTTTTGCACTATATTAGTGTGAAAACCGTTCTTATATTACGGGGCGGATGGAGTATAAAAATATGCCTAGTCCGCTCGGCCCGGAGATGTTCCAAGACGTGTAACGTGGTGATGTGGTCCTCGAATGTCGAATCAGCAGGAATAGATGAACGAGTGCACCGCCGCCAAGCCCCAAAGTTGGCAGTGCGCGGTGCACCGACGACCGCCAAGACGAGCACAGGTTGATCGTAGGCAACGGCAACCGACCGCCATACCTGTCGAGAGAAGGCGCAACCAATGGCCAGATGGTCAGTCGTCTCCTGCTCGACGTCGTAGAGGCAGCAGGCTGGGCTGCCAGGCGATCCGCTGTCAGCAGCCTTCTCTGCACGAGCAGCCAGGAGAAGAACCCGCACTTGTGCTCACCCTTGGCAGTTGGCATCCCCGTTGACGGAGGAGAAGGAACCATTGAACTGGATGTCATAAGCTGATTTAGATGAATAGCGGCCATCTGGAGTCCAACGCCAGGTGACTGTGTCCGTGTCCACTAAGCCCCGCGGGAATTGGATTTTGCCATGAGCTCCTCGAATGTCAACACACCACACAAGTCTTGGTTTCCTACAAAATTTCAGATTTGCCTGAATTGTTTTGCTATTTTTTGAATTTGCCGTTCATTGGTTAAACCTGGTCAACATGGTCAAACATGGTCAACATGCTTAAAATCTGGTTTTGGACTTAGCTTATTCGGTTTTGAGACTTGAAGGACCAAATGTATACCAAAAAAGTCTTAAGAGACCAAGTCTACACTTTTGTGTAACTTAAGGGACCAAAAACATACTTTCCTCTTTAAAATAAGAGCTGCATGGAGCCCGGGGGTAAAAAAACAACCACCCCTCCCTAGATCCATACGCATGTAACAAACTAATACTTATCACCACCATTTAAACATACACACACTGACATGTTTGTCACGTTCTTGGACAGAAGATACTATAATACGTACAGATGTTACTGAAAACTATTGTAGTACAACCAACGAACATGATTTTTTTATGTATTTTCATATAACTTTTCCAATCAAAATTAAACGCGTAAATCTTGATAAGTTGGGTTGATTTTGAGCGGGTTAAGATGAGGTGTGCAAGTCACTACTATTGTTGGGAGTAGAATTTGCAGACTACATACCAAACCAAGAAAAAAAAAGTGATGCACAAATTTCCATGCATACCTTTGTGAGTGATGATATTTGACCAAGTACAAAGCAAGCATTTTCATACATACATACCAAACTAAGAAAAAGTGCATACATATTTCATGTGCGTTGAGCCGAATGATGCTAACTCAAGTCCAAGTGCATAGTATGAAGGAAATATGCCCTAGAAGCAATAATAAAGTTATTATTTATTTCCTCATATCATGATAAATGTTTATTATTCATACTAGAATTGTATTACCCGGAAACATAATACATGTGTGAATACATAGACAAACATAGTGTCACTAGTATGCCTCTACTTGATTAGCTCATTGATCAAAGATGGTTGAGTTTCCTAACCACAGATATGAGTTATCATTTGATCAATGGGATCACATCATTAGAAGAATGATGTGATTGACTTGACCCATTTCGTTAGCTTAGCACTTGATCGTTTAGTATGTTGTTATTGCTTTCTTCATGACTTATACATGTTCCTATGACTATGGGATTATGTAACTTCCGCTTACCGGAGGAACACTTTGTGTGCTACCAAACGTCACAACGTAACTGGGTGATTATAAAGGTGCTCTATAGGTGTCTCCGAAGGTACTTGTTGAGTTGACGTATTTCGAGATTAGGATTTTTCACTCCGATTGTCGGAGAGGTATCTCTGGGCCCTCTCGGTAATGCACATCACTATAAGCCTTGCAAGCAATGTGACTAATGAGTTGTTGCGGGATGATGCATTACATAATGAGTAAAGAGACTTACCGGTAACGAGATTGAACTAGGTATTGAGATATCAACGATCGAATCTCGGGCAAGTAACATACCGATGACAAAGGGAACAACGTATGTAGTTATGCGGTTTGACCGATAAAGATTTTCGTAGAATATGTGGGAACCAATATGAGCATCCAGGTTCCGCTATTGGTTATTGATCGGAAACGTGTCTAGGTCATGTCTACATAGTTCTCGAACCCGTAGGGTCCGCACGCTTAAAGTCTGGTGACGATCGGTATTATGAGTTTGTGTGTTTTGATGTACCGAAGGTAGTGCGGAGTCCCTGATATGATCACGGACATGACGAGGAGTCTTGAAATGGTCGATACGTAAAGATCAATATATTGGATGACTATGTTCGGACTCCAGAAGTGTTTCGGGAGGTTTCAGACATATACCGCATTACTGGGGGGTTACCGGAAACCCCCGGGGGTATATTTGGCCTCATGGGCCCTAGTGGAGAAGAGGAAGGGCGTCCAAGGCAGGCCGCGTGCCCCCTCCCCCTCTAGTCCGAATTGGACAAGGAGGGGGGCGGCGGCGCCCCCCTTTCCTTCCTCTCTCTCTCTCTCTCTCTCTCTCTCTCTCTCTCTCTCTTTCTCTCTCTCTCTCTCTCTCTCTTTGTCTGTCTCTCTCTCTCTCCCTTCCCCCTTCTCCTACTACTACAAGGAAAGGAGGAGTCCTACTCCCGGTGGGAGTAGGACTCCCCCCTTGGCGGGCCCTCCTCCTAGGCCGCCCGCCTCCCCCCCTTGCTCCTTTATATACGGGGGCAAGGGGGCACCTCTAGACACAACAATTGATCATTGATCACTTAGCCGTCTGTGGTGCCCCCCTCCACCATATTCCACCTCGGTAATATCGTAGCGGTGCTTAGGCGAAGTCCTGTGTCGGTAGCATCATCAACACCGTCATCACGCTGTCGTGCTGACGGAACTCTCCCGCAAAGCTCTGCTGGATCGGGGTTCGTGGGACGTCATCGAGCTGAACGTGTGCTGAACTCTGAGGTGCCGTACGTTCGGTACTTGATCAGTCGGATCGTGGAGACGTACGACTACATCAACCGCGTTGTGCTAACGCTTCCGCTTTCGGTCTTCGAGGGTACGTGGACAACACTCTCCCCTCTCATTGCTATGCATCACCATGATCTTGCGTGTGCGTAGGAATTTTTTTGAAATTACTACGTTCCCCAACACAGTATGCATCTCACACTAGTTGATTGGTCAATCCAAGAACACGAAAGACATATTTCCATAAAAAACCAATAAAAAGGTGCAACACACTAGTAGAAAACGGGCCATTTATCCCAGTTCATGAGGCCCATTTGTCCCGGTTGTCGAACCGGGACTAAAGGGTTGGTACTAAAGCCCAATACCTTTAGTCCCGGTTCGCCCAGGAACCGGGACTGATGGGGCTCCACGTGGCCGCTTCGGCTTGCCCAGGCAGGAGGGCCTTTTGTCCCGGTTGGTGCCACCAACCCGGACCAAAAGGCTTCCACGCGTCAGCAGTTCAGGGGCTGGGTTTTGTTATTTTATCTGAAGGGGGGGTGGGGTTTTTGTAGGGTTAATTATTGTGTTAGCTAGGTAATAGAGGGAAGTGTCCTCTCTTATCTCCGTGCTTGGTCGACGCTACGTACTATACGTATAGAGAGAACTCGACACGCTAGCTAGATAGTAAGCAAATTAAGGAAATCATTAAATACAGAAGATCGTCATGAACATATACACAGAGAGAAGTGATCGACATCTCCTTCTCTGATAGATTGATCGAACAACAAGTTTTCGTATATCTATCCGATGTTACTGGCTACATATATATATACAATATAAGATCTCTTACAAAATCCCCTAATATCTGAACTCAACTTCCACATGGTATTCTCCGTGGTTGTCGATGACGTGGTCAAGAAAGAATCCCGCCAATTCCTCTTGAATTACTCGTATGCAATCTTGTGGTAGGAATTCATCCAGCATCTGCCACATCTAATTTTAAGAAGGTGGTCAATACATATAAATGAATGAAACTCAACACAAATGATGGTAATAAAATAAAATTGTGAATATTATTGCTTACGCACTTCATATTGTTGTTTAGAGTAGCCCCGCTCACAGGTGGTGTGGCGGATGAACTCGCAAATGTAGTATCCACAGAAATCATTCTCTGGTTCCTGCCACAACCACTTTACAAGAAATAAAGGTCAATCAAACTGATAAGCAAGCATGCTAAATGGTATTGATGAAACTAGCTAGAATTAATGGGAGATGCACGGAACTAGCTAGTAGCTGGTACTTACTTTCGGGTGATTAAATCGCAGCTGCGCCGGCAGTCCCGGAGCTTGTGCGGTGAACTTTTTCCAAACCCTGCCAGAAAAGAAAACAATTACTTGATATCAGGAAATGAACAAAGTTGCTGATATGGTGCGATAATGATCGACTGAACTCAATTCTCGAGCATTTTAGTCATGGTCGCATACTCCTCAGGATTTTTTCGTTTGAAGTCTATGACGGTTACTAGTCCCTGCTCAAGCTTAATCTCTAGCAGAATAAAGTGGAAGCTACACATGCATGCATAACTCATCAATTACATTACTATAACCTCGAGTAATAAGGGAAACCGAATATGCACAAGACAGTAACACTCACTTGTATTCGTAAGGAAAGAGTATTGTAGCTTTGTTTTGATTTCGAAGTAACGATCATAGCAAGTTGGCCTCGGTATCTCTGGGATCATGTTTAAGATTCCATTCATCCATGAGATTGTGTTAATGAACTCAATATCACCTACTTGTCTTTTCTTCAATTCGGCGATCTTCAATCTGCATAATATAGTGAGGATAATTATATATACATGCAATGAAAGAGCTGAGCTATATATAGAGACTTAATTAATTACAGAGAAGTAGTACTTACAGACAGTAGCAAGTGATGATTGTTTTATCGAGGGCCTTTTGATTGAAAAATTGGAAGAACTCCTCATATGGAACAAACAACAGATCAATTCCAACGAGGTCGTGCTCCTCTTTAACTCTCAGCGTCAAAGTATCTGTCCCAGACTTCCTGCCGATGTCCATGTACCAATCATGGAATCTTCGCATCATCATTGTTAGGGAAGTACCAGGTTTGACGAGAGGCTTCCCGTGCCGGAATCTTAATGTGTCCACCTCAATTGTTTCAAAAAGTGCATCATTGTCGAGCATGTAATCTCCAGGATTGGTACCGGGCAGCATCCCCGGAAGATTAGCGACGATATCGCTAGACACATTGACCGGGGGGCACGATTGCTTCGCTTGTTCGCCGAGCTGGGGATTTTTTCCCTTTTCTTTGTTCTGCTAGCCTTTGATTAGTGCAAGTACTTTCCGACCGCTCCGCTTCCTTATATGTCATTTCAATGATGCGGTCATAGTTGGATTGCGGCGGAGGCGGTGGTGGTCGCTGCAGGGCATCCAAAGTGCGCTTCATTTTCACCGGATCTATCTTCCCCGATGGAGGTGGATGTATCTTAGCTTTTACCGATTGAAAGAAGTCATTCACTTGGCCTTCAGATATCTTCTGGTTTTCCTCATCGCTCCTCTCGTATGGTAACTTCTCTAGAGGCTTGAGAGATGATGGACCGAATTTGTATTGCCTCCCGCCTCTGGCTATACTGCTAGACGCCGGAGCAGTCGGAGCGGCTGCGGCTGTCTTCTTTCTTTGCTTAAGAGGTGGAGCAGCCGGAGGCGGACTGCTACGACGCGCCGGAGCAGCCGGAGCAGCGTCGTTTGTGTTTCGCCGTCGCTTACGAGGCGGCGAAGGAGGAGGCGGGCTGCTTGGACGCGCCGGAGTAGGCGGAGAAGGAGGCAGAGTACTGTCGCCCTCATGCGCCGAGCAGGAGGCAGAGTGCCCTGATCACTCAGCAGAGGAGAAGGAGGAGGCGGAGTGCCCAGCTGACTTGCCGGAGCCCTGAGGTTCAGAAGGTTGATGTTCTCCTTCCGCCATAGACACGGAGTCTTCATAGCAAGACCCAGCTGAGTCTCCCCATCACCTGTAGGGTGCTCAAGCTGGAGCTCCTCAAATCCCTCCGTTATTTCGTCCACCATCACAACAGCATAGCTTTGTGGAATCGGATGGCAGTGAAAAGTTGCTCCGGGTGAAGGAGGGTACACAGAGCCGACAACCACCTTGACTTTGAGCTGAAGCCATTGCGTCATAAGGTGGCACTGGTGTGAATCCGTGATAAAATCCACGGGGTAGCTAGGACCCATCAAGTCAGGCTGCTGAACGAGCTTGGTGGAAGCCACGCTGCTTCTCCGCTGAGATGGCGGGCTAGCTTTTGGGGTAGCTTCTTGGGCAGGATCTCGCACCTGCTGGTTCTCAACATCTTATCATTCCTCTAGCTTTCGTACCCTTGTCTTAAGCTACTGCAGTTCGCTCTGCTCCACTTTCCTCCTCCTCTCTTGGTTTTGTAACCGCCTGGGTCGGTGATAACCCACAAGTATAGGGGATCGCAACAGTATTGATTCGACACAAGGGGAGCCAAAAAATATTCTCAAGTATTAGCAGTTGAGTTGTCAATTCAACCACACCTGGATAACTTAGTATTTGCAGCAAAGTATTTAGTAGCAAAGTAGTATGGAAGTAACGGTAACAGTAGCAAAAGTAACAGTAGCAGTTTTGTGGTAATTGTAACAGTGGCAACGGTAAAGTAAATAAGCAAAGAGCAATATGTGAAAAGCTCGTAGGCATTGGATCAGTGATGGATAATTATGTCGGATGCGATTCCTCATGTAATAGTTATAACATAGGGTGACACAGAACTAGCTCCAGTTCATCAATGTAATGTAGGCATGTATTCCGAAAATAGTCATACATGCTTATGGAAAAGAACTTGCATGACATATTTTGTCCTACCCTCCCGTGGCAGCGGGGTCCTAATGGAAACTAAGGGATATTAAGGCCTCCTTTTAATAGAGTACCTGACCAAAGCATTAACACATAGTGAATACATGAACTCCTCAAACTACGGTCATCACCGGTAAGTATCCCGATTATTGTCACTTCGGGGTTAATGGATCATAACACATAATAGGTGACTATAGACTTGCAAGATAGGATCAAGAACTCACATATATTCATGAAAACATAATAGGTTCAGATCTGAAATCATGGCACTCGGTCCCTAGTGACAAGCATTAAGCATAGCAAATTCATAGCAACATCAATCTCAGAACATAGTGGATACTAGGGATCAAACCCTAACAAAACTAACTTGATTACATGGTAAATCTCATCCAACCCATCACCGTCCAGCAAGCCTGCGATGCAATTACTCACGCACGATAATGAGCATCATGAAATTGGTGATGGAGGATGGTTGATGATGACGACAGCGTCAGATCCCCCTCTCCGGAGCCCCGAACGGACTCTAGACCAGCCCTCCCGAGAGAGATTAGGGCTTGGCGGCGGCTCCGTATCGTAAAATGCGATGAATCTTTCTCTCTGATTTTTTTCTCTGCGAACGTGAATATATGGAGGTTGAGTTGACATCGGTGGAGCTTCAGGGGGCCCACGAGGAAGGAGGCGCGCCCTAGGGGGGCACGCCCCCACCCTCGTGGACAGGGTGTGGGCCCCCTGACGTTGATTATTTCGTCAATACTTTTTATTAATTCCAAAAAATTGCTCCATGGGTTTTCAGATCATTCCGAGAACTTTTATTTCTGCACAAAAATAACACCATGGCAGTTCTGCTAAAAATAGCATCAGTCCGGGTTAGTTCCATTCAAATCATGCAAGTTAGAGTCCAAAACAAGGGCAAAAGTGTTTGGAAAAGTAGATACGTATCAACTCCCCCAAGCTTAAACCTTTGCTTGTCCTCAAGCAATTCAGTTGACAAACTGAAAGTAATAAAGAAAAACTTTTACAAACTCTGTTTGCTCTTGTTGTTGCAAATATGTAAAGCCAGCATTCAAGTTTTCAGCAAAGATTATGAACTAACCATATTCACGATAACACTTAGGTCTCATGTTTACTCATATCAATGGCATAATCAACTAGCGAGCAATAATAATAAATCTCGGATGACAACATTTTCTCAAAACAATCATAATATGATATAACAAGATGGTATCTCGCTAGCCCTTGAAACCACAAAACATAAATGCAGAGCACCTTTAAAGATCAAGGACTGACTAAACATTGTAATTCATGGTAAAAGAGATTCAGTCATAGTCATACCCAATATAAACTAATAGTAATGCATGCAAATGACAGTGGTGCTCTCCAGCAGGTGCTTTTTAATAAGAGGGTGATGACTCAACATAAAAGTAAATAGATAGGCCCTTCGCAGAGGGAAGCAGAGATTTGTAGAGGTGCGAGAGCTCGACTTTGAAATAGAGATAAATAACATTTTGAGCGGTATACTTTCACTGTCAACATAACAACTGAGAGTTCTCGATATCTTCCATGCTATACACATTATAGGTGGTTCCCAAACAGAATTGTAAAGTTTTTACTCCGCCTCCACCAACAAGCATCAATCCATGGCTTGCCCGAAACAACGGGTGCCTCCAACTAACAACAATCCTGGGGGAGTTTTGTTTAATTATATTGATTTAATTTGAGCATGGGACTGGGCATCCCGGGGACCAGCCATTTTCTCGTGAATGAGGAGCGGAGTCCACTCCTCTTGAGAATAACCCGCCTAACATGGAAGATACAAACATCCCTAGTTGATAAATGAGGTGCTCGAGCATACAAAACAGAATTTCATTTGAAGGTTTGGAGTTTGGCACACACAAATTTACTTGGAACGGCAGGTAGATACCGCATATAGGAAGGTATGGTGGACTCATATGTAATAACTTTGGGGTTTATGGAGTTTGGATGCACAAGCAGTATTCCCGCTTAGTACAGGTGAAGGCTAGAAAGAGACTGGGAAGCCACCAACTTAGAGAGCGACAACAGTCATGAACATGCATTAAAATTAATCAACACCGAGTGCAAGCATGAATAGGATATAATCCACCATGAACATAAATATCGTGAAGGCTATGTTGATTTTGCTTCAACTACATGCATGAACATGTGCCAAGTCAAGTCACTCGAATCATTCAAAGGAGGATACCACCCTATCATACCACATCACAACCATTTTAATAGCATGTTGGCACGCAAGGTAAACCATTATAAGCACCTAGCTAATTAAGTAGGGCGTAAGCAACTATAATCTCTAATTGTTATTGCAAACATGTTTATTCATAATAGGCTGAATCAGGAATGATGAACTAATCATATTTACAAAAACAAGAGAGCTCGAGTTCATACCAGCTTCTCTCATCTCAATCAGTCCATCATATATCGTTATTATTGCCTTTCACTTGCATGACCGAACGGTGTGAATAATAATAATAGTGCATGTGCATTGGACTAAGCTGGAATCTGCAAGCATTCAATTCAAGGGAGAAGACAAGGTAATATGGGCTCTTGGTTAAATCTACAATAAAGCATATGAGAGCCACTCAACATTTTCATCATGGTATTATCCTCTCGACCCCCAATGAAAATAAATGAAATAAAACTATTTACACGGGAAATCTCCCAACAAGCAAAAGAAGAACGAGAAATATTTTTGCGTTTTTCTTAAGGTTTATCAAACACACAAGAAGAAATCAAGAAAAAGAAAATAAACTAGCATGGATAGTACAATGAAAAATTATGAGCACCGACAACTAGAATGAGTGTGTGAACATGAATGTAATGTCGGTGAGAAATACGTACTCCTCCAAGCTTAGGCTTTTGGCCTAATTTGGTCTATGCCCATGGATGGCCCGGCGGATATCCGAAGTTGTAATTGGGGTCGTACTGAGATGTGTCATCTTACTGCCGCTGGTTGGCGATCTCCTCCGGATCCCACTGATAACAGGATGGTCGATAAGGGTCAAGTGGTGGTTCCGGCTCAGGCTCTAGAGCTGATGTCTGGCCGCGGTACACATAAACGGCCTTCGGCAAGACGAGGTAAGTGCCTGCAGTTAAGTCAAACAAAGAGGGTGCAGGCAGGATAATAGTCTCACTGTGAGTTTTATGAAATGTCAAACTATACTTAAGCATCTTCTCATCATTTTTAACAATAAACTCCCGGCTACCATGCTCTTATAATCTAGAAAAGTAGGGGGCAGCAGCTTTTCCTCTTTCTCATAATGCCTAATAGGTATCCTGAAGTGTTTAGCAAGGCGTGAAGCAAAGATACCTCCAAAGATGGGGCCCTTTGTACTGTTCGGACTTAATCGTTTTGAAATAATAGCGCCCATACTAACAGAATTATCATGAAATAAAGCATGGAACAAAATAATAATATCAGGAACACTAAGGTTTCCGCAGTTTCCGCGACCAATTAAGCATCGACTAGCAAATATTGCAAAGTAGCGTAAAATAGGAAGATGTATGCTAGTAATTATTGCATCAGAAACCTTCCTCCTTTCCCCTACAGTAATAGTATCAATAAATCCATCCACATCCTTACGATGTGGTTCCTCTTAGCTGCCGTCGAAGGGTATCTTGCAAACCGCACAAAATTCATATAATGACATCTCCCTAGCCTCATCATATAAATGAAACTCTACTGAAGGAGGTGATTTATTAGGATGAAAGTAAATTTTTTGCATGAAATTATTAGTGAGTAGGAGTTACTGATCGAGCTGGTCGTGGACGAAGTCGGTGAGGCCCGCATTATCAGCCAAAGAATAAAAATCATCATGAATCTCGGCTGCTCTCAAGAAATCATCACAAGGCCATTCACACGGCCGAACTTCCGCGACGCGAGGGAGATTATACTTGGGCTTCTTATTCTCCTTACTTTGTTTCTCCTTCGAGCTTTGGCTAGAAGAGCCCCTCAAATCTCTTCATCTTTTTCTAAAAATTTCTAAAAAATTTAGTAACTCAAAATAAAAGTGAACCAAACTCAACAAGATTGATAGAAACTACTCCCACAAGTGCCTAGAGGCTATATCATGCATTAGAATTACTTGGGGCCATATAAATTTGACATGCAAGCTCAAGAACAGGGTCACCTAGGCAGCAAAAATTTGCAATGAATAAAGCACTAGAACAAAAACTAATTGGACCATTGGAGGAGTCACATACCAAAGAACAATCCTCCATAGCAGTTTTGTGAATGGAGCTTTGAGCAAGGAGATCGAAAATGGCAGCAAAATGAGCTAGAACTCGTGCTTGAGCTGGATAGTGATTTTTTTGGGAGGAAGAGGAAGAGCATGGGTGCAGGAATAAGTGGAGTGGGGCCACCATGGGCCCATGAGGCAGGGGGCGCACCAGGGGGGTAGGGCACGCCCCTGACCCTCGTGGCCAGGTGCCAGCTCCCCTTGTTGTGTTCTCAGTGCTAGATATTCTCAAATATTCTAGAAAAAATAATATTAAATTTGCAGGGCATTTGGAGAACTTTTATTTTCGAGATATTTTTTATTGCAAGGATAATTCAGAAAACAGACTAAAAATACTAATTTTGCTTTATTTATTCTAAATAACAGAAAGTAAAAAGAGGGTACAGAAGGTTATGCCTTCTAACGCCATCCATATCATGCTCATCAAAAGGAATCCACTAACAAGGTTGATCAAGTCTTGTTAACAAACTCATTCCAACATGGAACCGGAGAAATTTCGAATAACACTAGGTTACCTCAACGGGGATATGCACATCCCCAATAATAAGAATATCATATTTCTTCTTGGCAGTAGGAAGAGGAAATTCAAAACCTCCAATAATGATTGATGGAATTTTTCCAATAGAATTGATACTATGAACTTGAGGTTGTTTCCTCAGAAAGTGTACCGTATGCTCATTACCATTAACATGAAAAGTGACATTGCCTTTGTTGCAATAAATAACAACCCCTGTAGTGTTCAAAAAGGGTCTACCAAGGATAATTGACATACTATCGTCCTCGAGAATATCAAGAATAACAAAGTCCGTTAAGATAGTGACGTTTGCAACCACAACATGCACATCCTCACAAATACCGACAGGTGTAGCAGTTGATTTATCAGCCATTTGCAAAGATATTTCAGTAGGTGTCAACTTATTCAATTCAAGTCTACGATATAGAGAGAGAGGCATAACACTAACACCGGCTCCAAGATCACATAAGGCAGTTTTAACATAGTTTCTTTTAATGGAGCATGGTATAGTTGGTACTCCTGGATCTCCTAGTTTCTTGGGTATTCCGCCCTTAAAAGTATAATTAGCAAGAATGGTGGAATTTCAGCTTCCGGTATTTTTCTTTTATTTTTAATAATATCCTTCATGTATTTAGCATAAGGATTCACTTTAAGCATATGAGTTAAGCGCATACGTAAAAAGATAGGTCTAATCATTTCAGCAAAGCACTCAAAATCCTCATCATCCTTTTTCTTGGATGGCTTAGGAGGAAAAGGCATGGGTTTCCGAACCCATGGTTCTCTTTCTTTACCGTGCTTCCTAGCAACAAAGTCTCTCTTATCATAATGTTGATTCTTTGATTGTGGGTTATCAAGATCAACAGCAGGTTCAATCTCTACATCATTATTGTTGCTAGGTTGAGCATCAACATGAACATTATCATTAACATTATTACTAGGTTCATGTTCATCACCAGATTGTGTCTCAGCATCAGAAATAGAAATATCATTGGGATTCTCAGGTGTGTCTACAACAGGTTCACTAGAAGCATGCAAAGTCCTATCATTTTTTCTTCTTTTTAGAAGGACTAGGTGCATCTACATTATTTCTCTGAGAGTCTTGCTCAATTCTCTTAGGGTGGCCCTCAGGATATAAAGGTTCCTATGTCATTTTACCCGTTCTAGTTGCTACTCTAACAACAAAGTCATGTTTATTATTTAATTCATTGAGCAAATCGTTCTGAGCCTTAAGCACTTGTTCTACTTGAGTGTTAACCATAGAATCATGTTTACTAATGATTTTAAGTTCACCTTTAACTCTAGCCATATAATCACTCAATTGTCCAATCATATAGCATTTTGTTTCAATTGTCTACCAACATAAGCATTGAAGTTTTCTTGTCTAGCCATAAAGTCATCAAATTCATCCAAGCATTGACTAGCAAACTTAGTAGACGGGATTTCAACTTTATCATATCTATAGAGAGAATTTACCTTTACTACCTGTTTCGGGCTATCAAGATCATGTGTTTATTCGATAGGTGGTATATGATGACCCACAAGTGTAGGGGATCAATCGTAGTCCTTTAGATAAGTAAGAGTGTCGAAGCCAACGAGGAGCAAAAGGAAATGATAAGCGGTTTTCAGTAAGGTTTTCTCTGCAAGCACTGAAATTGTAGGTGATAGATAGTTTTGTGATAAGATAAATGATAACAAGTAACAAGTAAATAAAATAATTAAAGTGCAGCAAGGTGGCCCAATCCTTTATGTAGCAAAGGATAATCCTGAACAAATTCTAATAATGAGAAAGGAGCTCCCGAGGACACATGGGAATTATCGTCAAGCTAGTTTTCATCATGTTCATATGATTCGCGTTCGATACTTTGATAATTTGATATGTGGGTGGACCGGTACTTGGGTACTGCCCTTTCTTGGACAAGCATCACACTTATGATTAACCCCTATTGCAAGCGTCTGCAACTACAAAAGAAGTATTAAGGTAAACCTAACCACAGCATTAAACATATGGATCCATATCAGCACCTAACGAAGCAACGCATAAACTAGGGTTTAAGCTTCTGTCACTCTAGCAACCCATCATCTACTTATTACTTCCCCATGCCTTCCTCTAGGCCCAAATAATGGTGAAGTATCATGTAGTCGACATTCACATAACACCACTAGAGGAAAAGACAACATACATCTCATCAAAATATCGAACGAATACCAAATTCACATGACTACTAATAGCAAGACTTCACCCATGTCCTCAGGAACAAACGTAACTACTCACAAAGCATATTCATATTCATAATAAGAGGATTAATAATATGCATAAAGTATCTGAACATATGATCTTCCACCAAGTAAACCAAATAGCATCAACTACAAGGAGTAATCAACACTACTAGCAACCCACAGGTACCAATTTGTGGTTTTGATACAAGATTGGATACAAGAGATGAACTAGGGTTTTGAGAGGAGATGGTGTTGGTGAATATGTTGATGGAGATTGACCCCCTCCCGATGAGAGGATCGTTGGTGATGACGTTGGTGATGATTTCCCCCTCCCGGAGGGAAGTGTCCCCGGCGGAACAGCTCTGCCAGAGCCCTAGATTGGTTCCGCCAAGGTTCCACCTCGTGGCGGTGGAGTTTCATCCCGTAAGCTTGCCCATGATTTTTTCCAGGGTAAAAGTGATGATATAGCAGAAGATGGACGCCGGAGGCCCACCAGGGGGCCCAGGAGATAGGGGGCGCGCCCTATAGGGGGGGCGCCCCTGTCTCCTGGACAGTGTGTGGGCCCCCTGGCGTATTTCTTTTGCTCAGAAATTCTTATGAATTCCAAAAATTTGTTTCGTGGAGTTTCAGGACTTTTGGAGCTGTGCAGAATAGGTTTCCAACGTCTGCTCCTTTTCCAGCCAGAATTCCAGCTGCCGGCATTCCCCCTCTTCATGGTAAACCTTGTAAAATAAGAGAGAATAGCCATAAGTATTGAGATATAATGTGTAATAACAGCCCATAATGCAATAAATATTGATATAAAAGCATGGTGCAAAATGGACGTATCAGTATATTAAGGCCATGTATTTCTTCATCAGGAGGTAAATTCTTAACATCTTCAGCTTTAATACCTTTCTCTTTCATAGATTTCTTTGCCTCTTGCATATCTTCAGGACTGAGAAATAGAACACTTCTCTTCTTCGGAGTTGGCTTAGGAATCGGCTCAGGAGTTGGCTCAGGAATTGGCTCAGGAGTTGGCTCAGGAAGTTTCCAATTATTTTCATTAGCCAACATATTATTCAATAGCAATTCAGCTTGATCGACTGTTCTTTCCCCGAAAACACAACCAGCACAACTATCCAAGTGGTCCTTGGAAGCATCGGTTAGTCCATTATAAAAGATATCAACTATTTCATTTTTCTTAAGAGGATGATCAGGCAAAGCATTAAGTAACCAGAGAAGCCTCCCCCAAGCTTGTGGGAGACTCTCTTCTTCAATTTGCACAAAATTATATATTTCCCTCATGGCACCTTGTTTCTTATGAGTAGGGAAATATTTAGCAGAGAATTAATAAATCATATCCTGGGGAGTACGCACACAACTAGGATCAAGAGAATTAAACCAAGTTTTAGTATCACCCTTTAATGAGAATGGAAATATCTTAAGGATCTAATAGTAGTGAGATTCTCATCATTAGTGAACAGGGTGGCTATATCATTCAATTTAGTAAGATGTGCCACAACAGTTTCAGATTCATAGCCATAAAAAGGATCAGATTATACCAAAGTAATTATCTCAGGATCGACAGAGAAATCATAATCCTTATCAGTAACAAAGATAGGTGAAGTAGAAAAAGCAGGGTCATATTTCATTCTAGCATTTAGAGATTTCGGTTTCAGTTTAGCCAATAACTTCTTAAGATCAGATCTATCATTGCAAGCAATAAAATCTCTAGCAGTTTCTTCATCCATAACATAACCCTCGGGAAGAACAGGCAATAATATCAGTTTGAAGAATTTCATTCTCTCTAACCCTAGCAAGTTGTTCATCAAGATATTCACCTAATGGCACAGCAGTATCAAGCATAGAAGTAGTTTAATCATAAGTATCATGCACAGTAGAAGTGGCATCATCAATAACATACGACATATCAGAATAAATAGCAGAAGCAGGTTTAGGTGTCGCAAGCTTACTCATAACAGAAGGAGAATCTAGTGCAGAGCTAGATGGCAGTTCCTTACCTCCCCTCGTAGTTGAGGGATAAATTTTAGTTCTTTCGTCATTCAAGTTCCTCATAGTGATCAGCAGATATAAATCCAAAGTGACTGAAAGAATAGAACTATGCTCCTCGGCAACGGCGCCAGAAAATAGTCTTGATAACCCACAAGTATAGGGGATCGCAACAGTTTTCGAGGGTAGAGTATTCAACCCAAATTTATTGATTCGACACAAGGGGAGCCAAAGAATATTCTCAAGTATTAGCAGTTGAGTTGTCAATTCAACCACACCTGGATAACTTAGTATCTACATCAAAGTATTTAGTAGCAAAGTAGTATGGAAGTAATGCTAACAGTAGCAAAAGTAACAGTAGCAGTTTTGTAGTAATTATAACAGTAGCAACGGTAAAGTAAATAAGAAAAGAGCAATATGTGAAAAGCTCGTAGGCATTGGATCAGTGATGGATAATTATGTCGGATGCGATTCCTCATGTAATAGTTATAACATAGGGTGACACAGAACTAGCTCCAGTTCATCAATGTAATGTAGGCATGTATTCCGAAAATAGTCATACATGCTTATGGAAAAGAACTTGCATGACATCTTTTGTCCTACCCTCCCGTGACAGTGGGGTCCTAATGGAAACTAAGGGATATTAAGGCCTCCTTTTAATAGAGTACCGGACCAAAGCATTAACACATAGTGAATACATGAACTCCTCAAACTACGGTCATCACCGGTAAGTATCCCGATTATTGTCACTTCGGGGTTAATGGATCATAACACATAATAGGTGACTATAGACTTGCAAGATAGGATCAAGAACTCACATATATTCATGAAAACATAATAGGTTCAGATCTGAAATCATGGCACTCGGGCCCTAGTGACAATCATTAAGCATAGCAAAGTCATAGCAACATCAATCTCAGAACATAGTGGATACTAGGGATCAAACCCTAACAAAACTAACTTGATTACATGGTAAATCTCATCCAACCCATCACCGTCCAGCAAGCCTACGATGGAATTACTCACGCAAGGCGGTGAGCATCATGAAATTGGTGATGGAGGATGGTTGATGATGATCACGATGTCGGATCCCCCTCTCAGGAGCCCCGAACGGACTCTAGATCAGCCCTCCCGAGAGAGATTAGGGCTTGGCGGCGGCTCCATATCGTAAAACGCGATTAATCTTTCTCTCTGATTTTTTTTTCTCCGTGAACGTGAATATATGGAGCTAGAGTTAACGTCGGTGGAGCTTCAGGGGGCCCACGAGGCAGGGTGGCGCGCCCTAGGGGGGCGCCCCCACCCTCATGGACAGGGTGCGGGCCCCCCTGATGTTATTCTTTCGCCAATATTTTTTATTAATTCCAAAAAGTTGCTCCATGGATTTTCAGGTCACTCCGAGAACTTTTATTTCTGCACAAAAATAACACCATGGCAGTTCTGCTAAAAACAGCGCCAGTCCGGGTTAGTTTCATTCAAATCATGCAAGTTAGAGTCCAAAACAAGGGCAAAAGTGTTTGGAAAAGTAGATACGACGGAGACGTATCAGTCGGGAAACCCAACCTTCCACGCAACGGAGCCTGGCGTGCCTCGTGTTCATCCAGGGTGCTCAGGATTCCCAAGGGCCCTTGTAAGCTCGTCGTTCTCTCTGTCGGGAACGGACGTCCCTTCCTATACTTCCATGATTTCTTTCCGAAGCTTCGTGACGTGTGTTTCAAGTTGCTCGTCCGTCCAGTAGCACTTCCTTATTTCAGGGTCCAAAGTTCCACCAACCCCGAAGAACCAAGTCATTGAACGGTCTGGCCAGTGCAATGTCTCTGGTTCGACCCCTTTAGCAATCAGGTCCTACTCAGCCTTGTCCCACAATGGATGGGCTTTGAGGTAGCCACCTGACCCCGTGCGATGGTGATGCTCCTTCTTTGCAACATTTATCTTGTTAATCACTGACATCTTCTTACTCCTCTCTGATGTCTTGTTGGCCACAAATGCGGGTCAGTGATCTCTTATCTTCTCAAACCAGCTGGTGAATTATGGAGTCTTCCCTTTCTCGACATACGTTGCTTTCAACTCATTCTTCCACCTCCTGAATAGCTCTGCCATCTTCTTGAGAGCATGAGCCTTGATCAATGGATCTATAATTGGATTCTCCGGATCCTCCTCTTCCGGTAGGGTGAAATTTACCTTCAGTGCGGTCCAAAGATCAGCTTTCTGTCTATATTTGACAAAAGAAACTTGAAGCTCTTCCTTCTTAGGCTGATTCCATAGCTTGATGCTGATCGGGATCATGTCCCTAACAAGAACCCCGCACTGAGCGGAAAATGAGGGTTTAATCGGTTGGCCATAGCGTGCGATTTCTGTGATCGTGAACCTTTCATCTAGTACAAAAAAATTGACCAATCTAGTTTTCATATATCATCATCATCTAATACAGAAAAAAATTGACTCATATATATACAAAAACATCTACAAACTTCTACGACCCTCGACCCTCGACTCTTGATGACCCTCGACCCTCAACACTCGACCCCTCGACGACCCTCGACCCTCGACACTCGACACTCGACCCCTCGACGACCCTCGACCCTCGACCCCTTGACGACCCTTGACCCTTGACGACCCTCAACCCCTTGATGACCCTAGTTTCCAACACCCTAGTTCCCGACACCCTCGTTCGCGATAAAAGATAAGAAGAGGAGGAAGAAGAAAAAATAGAGGAGAAGAAGAAGAAGAAATAGAAGAAAAAAAAAGAAGGAAAAATAGAGGAGAAGAAGAAAAATAGAAATTTCTATTTTTCTTCTTCTCCTCTATTCCTTCTTCTTCTCCTCTTCTTCTCCTTCTTCCTCTTCTTATTTTTTCTCTCCTCTTCTTCCTCTCTTCTTCTTCCTCTCTTCTTCTTCTCCTTCTTCCTCTTCTTATTTTCCTTTTTCCTCACCTTCTTTTTCTTCCTTCTTACTCTTTGCCATACATATAAAAAGTACATACATGCATACAAAAAATACATCTAAAAACTACATATATCTAAAAAACACATACATACATACATATATGAACATCTAAAAACATCTAAAAATACATACATACATAT
>NC_041385.1:814703112-814716242 GCF_002162155.2 Triticum dicoccoides
CAGGGGCGCGTCGGGGCGGGCAGGGCTGCGTCAGGGCAGAGAGCGTCGGCGACGAGGGCGGCGGGCGGCGTCGGGGCGGGCAGGGGAACGTCGGGGCAGAGGGCGTCGGCAACGGTGAGGGCGCGGCCGAGGGCGCATAGGCGACGAGGACAGCGGGCTCGAGGTCGGCGACGAGGACGACGTGCGGCGAGGGCAAGGGCGTCAGCGACGGCGAGGGCCCGGCCGAGGGTGCATAGGCGACGAGGACGGCGGGCTCGAGGTCGGCGACAAGGACGGTGTGCGGCGAGGGCGAGGGCGCCAGTGAAGGCGTCGGCGACGGCGAGGGCATGGTCCGGCAGCCTGGCGGCCTCATGGAGGCAACTGCGAGATGAACTGAAAATTTTCACAAGTCCTTCTTATATACCAAACCCTTTGGTCCCGGTTCGTGGCACCAACAGGACCAAAGCGCCCCTTTAGTCCCGGTTGATGCCGTGAACCGGGACAAAAGGCCTCTTTTCAGCAGCCCAAAGGGCGGGAAGAAGGGGGCCGTTGGTCCCGGTTGGTGGCACCAACAGGGACTAAAGGGGTGCATTGGTACCGGTTGGTGCTACCAACCGGGACCAAAGCCACCCTTTAGTCCCGGTTGGTGCCACCAACCGGGACCAATGGCCTTGCACAGCGGGGTGGTGGTGGGAGTTTAGTCCCACCTTGCTAGTTGAGAGCGCCCCGCACCTGTTTATAAGCCCCGTTGCCTCTTGCCTCTCGAACTCCTCTGAATTGCAGGCCTATGGGCCTAAACTGACACTGTTATGCCAGTGGGCCTGCTAGGCCTTCCGCGGGCCTAAATTCTGGCCCAATTAGCTGGGTTTCTAGTCGTATTCAGGCCGTGGTGGCCCAGTAGGTGACATTTTTTGTTTTTTCAATTTTTTTGTTCTTTGCATTATTTATTTTTTGTTGTTTTTTGCTTTATTTTTTGTTTCATTTTTGCTTTTAGGTAACAAAAATAAACTTTCTGTTAGTTCCATTTGTTTTCCAATTTGAATAGTTTAAATTTGAATTTTTTAAAATTTGTGTGAATCACTAGTTTTTGAATAACTTTACTATAATGATAGATTTTCAAGTGATTCTTTTTCTTGCTATTTAATATCACTATGTTTTAACATTATATTCAAAAACAGATTTTTTTTGTTTTAGTTTCTAAGAAAAAATTCTTTATGATAATACTTTTTGCAATTAAAGCTTCTAACAAAAAATTCTTTATGAAAATTCTTTTTGCTTTAATGTTTTGAACAGAAAATACTTTGATAATTTTGGTTGCATAAATTTTATATAATTTTAGTTTCAATAATACTAGAGTGTATATAAAAGTTTTTTGAGTTGATTCCTTTTGCTATTGGAGTTTTATAAAAGCTTTTTAGTTGATTCTTTTTGCTATTGAAGGATATTATAGTTTTGCTTTAGTTGATAATAACAGAATATTTTAATTGATTATTTTTAGTTCATTCGTTTTGCTATTAGTTCATTCTTTTTGCTATTAGTTCATTCTTTCAGCTAAATGACCGTTAAATTGAACATCACTACGAATGAACTCTGAAAAGGTTGAAAGTTGGCATGGTATCATCATTTCACCCACATAGCATGTGCTAAAAAGTTGAGAGGGTTACGACAAAAACTGGATGCATTTAGTGTACAAAACAGACAATCTCTTTGGAAGTACCAGGGTTTCGGACGAAAACTCATCTGTTACAAAGAGATTTCATTTGTTCAAATGTAACTGCAGTGATATTCGAGATCAAAGGCATCATCATAATAGTTGTTGATAGAAAGTCTTCACTTTTTCTTCGCTTGTGTCCTTTGCTTATTACTGCTTTGGAGGCATGCCGTCTTTTTCGTGCAAACATTGTAGGTCCTCCCGTGCCTCCGGTGTATCTTTTGTCTTCCCATACACGCCCAAGAAGCCTAGCAGGTTCACGCAAAGGTTCTTCATCACGTGCATCACGTTGATTGAAGAGCGGACCTCTAGGTCTTTCCAGTAGGGTAGGTCCCAAAATATAGATTTCTTCTTCCACACGGGTGCACGTCCCTCAGCGTCATTTGGACCAGATAGTCTGTCGGGACCCTTTCCGAAGATTACTTTTAAATCATTGACCATAACAAGTACGTGATCACCGGTACGCATGGCGGGCTTCTTCCGGTGATCTGCCTCGCCTTTGAAATGCTTGCCTTTCTTTCGACATTGATGTGTGGTATCCCTTGTTTGTCTTTCCTAAAGGGTTACTGAGAGCAGGCCAATCATTGATGGTGACAAACAGCAACGCATGCAGGTTAAATTCCTCCTGTTTGTGCTCATCCCACGCACATACACTATTTCCAATCCACAGTTGTAAAAGTTCTTCAACTAATGGCCTTAGGTACACATCAATGTCGTTGCCGGGTTGCTTAGGGCCTTGGATGAGAACTGGCATCATAATGAACTTCCGCTTCATGCACAGCCAAGGAGGAAGGTTATAGATACATAGAGTCACATGCCAGGTGATGTGATTGTTGCTCTACTCCCCAAAAGGATTAATGCCATCCGTGCTTAAACCAAACTATACATTCCTTGCGTCACCTGCAAACTCCTCCCAGTATGTTCTCTTGATTTTTCTCCATTGCGACCCGTCAGCGGGTGCTCTCAACTCCCGTCTTTCTTACGGTCCTCTCTGTGCCATTGCATCAACTTGGCATGCTCTTTTTTTTCTGAATAGGTGTTTCAACCGCGGTATTATAGGAGCATACCACATCACCTTGGCAGGAACCCTCTTCCGGGGGCGCTCGCCGTCAACATCACCAGGGTCATCTAGTCTGAGCTTATACCGCAATGCACCGCATACCAGGCATGCGTTCAAATCCTTGTACGCACCATGGTACATGATGCAGTCATTAGGGCATGCATGTATCTTCTGCACCTCCAATCCTAGATGGCATACAACCTTCTTTGCTGCATACGTACGGTCGGGCAATTCGTTATCCTTTGGAAGCTTCTTCTTCAATATTTTGAGTAGCTTCTCAAATCCTTTGTCAGGCACACCATTCTCTGCCTTCCACTGCAGCAATTCCGGTACAGTATCGAGCTTTGTGTTGCCATCTTCGCAATTGGGGTACAAACCTTTTTTGTGATCCTCTAACATGCGATCGAACTTGAGCTTCTCCTTTTGACTTTCGCACTGTCTCCTTGCATTAACAATGACCCGGTGCAGATCATCATCGGGCACATCGTCTGGTTCCTCTTGATCTTCAACAGCTTCCCCCGTTGCAGCATCACCGTATTCAGGGGGCACATAGTTGTCATCTTCCTCTTCTTCTTCACCGTCTTCCATCATAACCCCTATTTCTCCGTGCTAGGTCCAAACATTATAGTGTGGCATGAAACCCTTATAAAGCAGGTGGGTGTGAATGGTTTTCGAGTCAGAGTAAGACTTCATATTCCCACATATAGGGCATGGACAACACATAAAACCATTCTGCTTGTTTGCCTCAGCCACATCGAGAAAACTATGCATGCCCTTAATGTACTCGGAGGTGTGTCTGTCACCGTACATCCATTGTCGGTTCATCTGCGTGCATTATATGTAATTAAATGTGTCAAAAACCATTACAGAACATCATGAATAGATAACTAAGTGACCAAATTAATAGAAGTTCATCATCACATTAAAACCAAAGTACATACATAGTTCTCATTGAACAACATATAGCTCTCCAGAGCATCTAATTAATTAAACCATACATTGAAACTATGTACAACATTTCAATGCAAAAACAAATGCGATCATAATCGCAACCAAGGTAACAATTGATCCAACAACATAATGATACCAAGCTTCGGTTTGAATGGCATATTTTCTAATCTTTCTAATCTTCAAGCGCATTGCATCCATCTTGATCTTGTGATCATCGACAACATCCGCAACATGCAACTCCAATATCATCTTCTCCTCCTCATTTTTTTTATTTTTTCCTTCAAGAAATTGTTTTCTTCTTCAACTAAATTTAACCTCTTGACAATAGCGTCGGTTGGAATTTTTGGTCCACATACCTCCTAGATAAATAAAATCTATGTCACGTTGGTCGGCATAGTTGTCATAAACAATAAATGAACCAAATAGTTATAAAGATAATATATACCACATCCGAATCATAGACAGGACGAGGGCCGACGAGGGCGGATACCAAAACCATCGCACTATATAATAAGAAGCAATAATAAAAGTAAGAAAATTATACAAGTATCTATCTAAACATACAAGTAAGAATTTTTTCCTTTCAAAAAGAAGATAAGAACAAGAGGCTCACCATGGTGGTGCCGGCGACGAGATCGGCGCGGGCGATCGATGGCGGTGAAGACGGGGACGGGACGTGACGGACCGCAAAACCTAGACAAATATTGAGGAAAATGGAGCTTGGAGGTCGAGCTTGGAGAGGAGAAAGCTTAAGTAGCAGACTAAGGCATAGCCTAGTGGTGGGGAAGGGGCTGGTGCCTTTCCACCCACCCAGGTTCAAGGCATGGTACTTGCAATTTGGGTTTGTTGCACCAATTATACTGTAAGGGGTTCCCTTACAGTCTTTCTGTCAAAAAAAAGAAAGCTTAAGTAGTGTGGCTCGGGCATTCCATCGAACACCTCGTGTGCATAGGAGGTGAGCTAGAGCACCATAAAGCTGTCCCCTTGCCGGCCAGAAAAAATAGAGCACTGAGCTCTGCTCGCCAGCGAGTGGGTATATATAGGCACATCATTGATCCCAGTTCATGGCTTGAACCGGGACTAAAGGACACCCTTTGGTCCCGGTTCAAGCCACCAACCGGGACCAATGGTGGTGGGCCAGGAGCGAGGCCCATTGGTCCCGGTTCGTCCCACCAACCGAGACCAAAGGGGCCAGATGAATCGGGACCAATGCCCCCACGAGGCCCGCCCCCTGGCCTTACGAACCAGGACCAATGCCCCCATTGGTCCCGGTTCATGACTAAACCGGGACTAATGGGCTTATCTGGCCCGAACGAAAGCCCTGTTTTCTACTAGTGACAGTTTCAGGAAAAAAATCACAGGTATACATTTTCATATTCCAGAATTTTTATTAAGTGTAAAGATAATTATCCATTTTGTGTACCTACACAAAAAATAGGCAAGCATGCATTCTAAAAATCTTGGTCAACTTCATAACTCCAAGCCATGATATTTAAGAGAACTAATAGACACAAACACCAATTATATATGTGCAACTCATCTATGAGGCACATTTTAATTCGTAAGATTTATGATTTGGTAATTTTTGCTTTTTCTATGATCTATAATATTTGGTTAAATAAAAAGGAGTTCTCAAATAGGAAAAACAAACTATGTCAAACCAATTATAATATATGCTTCAAATTTAGTGAAAGATGTATTTTCCATAACATATGTTAAAATTATATACTCCCTCCGATCCAAATTAATAGACACAACCTCTATACAATATCCTCTATACATTGTATGGAGGTTGCGTCAACTAATTAAGATCGGAGGGAGTAAAAATATATGTATTTTGATATTTAGTTGTATCATTACATAGTTGCTAAATATAATAAAACTACAATGTTTAAGATCATATGTAGAAAAGATCAAATTTAATTATCAATAAAAGTAAAAATGTTTACTATAAATAAATGAGATGTGAGAAACTGAGATCGCTCTCTCGAAAAAGTGTATCGCTCTCCCAAGCCGCTCCCGCGGGTGACAGGGGAGGCCTCTCGCCGCCGAGGCCGGCCCTCCTTTTCCACCTCTCTCCTCGCTGTCGCCCAGGCGTGTCGGCAGGCGAAGCCTCCCTGGCATGGGCGGTGGCGGGGTGCTTTCTCCCTCCCGTGCAGCAGGATCGGCGCGAGGCGATCTGTCCAATCTGGGGCGCAGCGCTATGTAGGGCGCAACGGTACTGGGGCAGCGGCAGTGCAGGCGGTGGCGCGTGGACGGTTGCACAAGGGGTGGTGGCTGTGCAACTCTGCTTCCGGCGGTTCCGTCTGGTGGCGGGTTGTGCGTCTCGTTGGGTGGTTGCGGCGGTGGAGAACTGGCTCAGATCCATTGTCTGATGGCACCTGACGGCGCGGGATGCGTACGGCATAGACTGACAGCTGGTACTGTCCTCGGGGCTGTGGTGGCCGGCGGTGATGGTGGTCGGGGGTTGTGCTCGGGCCGCGATGATGGCACAGTGGCGGTCCTCGGAGTTCCGGAGGTTGCGTGCGTCTCCTCAACAAGGCACCATGCGGTTCCAATTAGTTACTGGATCGGGATGGCACGACTGCCGGTGAAAATCGTGTCTACTTCGGTCTTGACGAACGATGGTGGCGTCATTGACTTTGTTTCCTTGTTGAGGCATTGCCATTGCAGGCAATCGTCATCTCCCTTGGGCTGCTCCGAGGGAAACCCAAGATCTGTGACTTCTTGATCGGACAATGATAGCATCCACCACAATCGGCTACGACCTTTTGGCCATGAATTGTCATAAGATTATAGGGTTTGGACCCATCTAGAGTCTTCATGACAAATTTGTGAATTTTTGTCGTGGATCACTGACTAACTAAACCGCCGTCAATAATTTTTGTCATAAACGAGTATTTTTTTTGCAGTGATCTTCGATGTCATTCTCCTTCAAGGGGGCCTCATTTTTCTTGTAATGACGAATTTGCATTCTAAAAATCTTGGTCAACTTTATAACTCCGAGCCATGATATTTAAGAGAATTAATAGACAAAAACACCAATTATATATGTGCAACTCATCTAAGTGGCACATTTAATTTGTAAGATTTATGATTTGGTTATTTTTCCTTTTTTCTTATCTATAATATTTGGTTAAATAAAAAGGAGGTATCAAAGAGGGGAAAAAACTATGTCAAAACCATTGTAATATATGCTTCAAATTTAGTGAAAATGTATTTTCCATAGCATATGTTAAAATTATATACTCCCTCCGATCCAAATTACTTGGCACAGTCTCTATACAATATCCTCTATACATTGTATGGAGGTTATGTCAATTAATTCATATTGGAGGGAGTAAAAACAAATATGTATTTTGATATTTTGTTGTATTATTTACATAGTTGCTAAATATAATAAAACTGCAATGTTTAAGATCATATGTAGAACAGATAGAATTTAATTCCCAATAAAAGGAAAAATGTTTAGTATAAATAATTGATATGTGTTTGTAACTCATCCAAGGACCACTAAATTATTGGACATTCCCACGGGGTTTGCTACTTCTCCACTCCTGACGATCAGTTCATGCAATTTAATGTAGAACTTTAAAGCCGAAGAATTTGCCATTATCTTCGATCATAATTGGAAAATATGTGTCTAAAAAATGATTCGATTGAATTGGAATATATCGTCCGACATATGCATTGATCATGTCATGAAAAGGATAACCCCATGTCTATGAAAAATGTTTTCAAACAAATAAAACTTAGATAAGATAATTTACACAATGACACATTGAGACATTGTTTTCTTAAATTGTGTAATGTGCCTAGAGGATTGAGAGATTATCGGAGTAGACCCCACACGAGTTGGATGGGCTTACACTAGTAGAAAAAGGGCCTATTGTCCCGGTTCGTAAGGGCCATTTGTCCCGGTTTTTGAACTGGGACTAAAGTGTCGGTACTAATGCCCTAGACCTTTAGTCCCGGTTCTTACACAAACCGGGACAGATGGGCCTCCACGTGGCTGGTGCGGCGAGCCCAGGCAGGAGGCCCTTTGGTCCCGGTTGGTGGCACCAACCGGGACCAATAGGCATCCACGCGTCAGCATTTCAGGTGTTGGGGTTTTTGTTTTTTATTTAAAGGGGGGTTAGGGGGTTTTGGGGGGTTAATTTAGGTGTTTCATATATTGTGTTAGCTAGCTAATTAATAGAGAGAAGTGTCCTCTCTTATCTTCGTGCTTGGTCGACGCTACGTACTATACGTATAGAGAGGACTAGACACGCTAGCTAGTAAGAAAATGAAGGAAACAAAAGATCGTCATGAACATATGCATATAGAGAGAAGTGATATCGACCACCTCTCCTTCTCTGAGAGATTGGTCAAACAACAAGTTCTCGTATATCTATCCGACGCTACTGGCAACATATATACAATATAATTATCTCTTACAATATAATCTCCTAATTAAAAACGAACTGATCAGGGTCCACATGGTATTCTCCATCTTTAGCGATCACATGGTCAAGAAAGAATGCCGCCAATTCCTCTTGAATTGCTCGCATACGATCTGGTGGTAGGAGTTCATCCCGCATCCAAAATATCTAATTTGAAGAAGGGGGTCAATACATATATATGAATAAATGAAACTGAACACAAATAATGGTACTAAAATAATATTGTGAATATTATTATTTACGCACTTCATATTGTTTGTCAGAGTAGCCCCGCTCACAGCTCGTGTGGCGGATGGACTCACAAATGTAGTATCCACAGTAATCATTCCCTTGTTCCTACCACAACCACTTTGCAAGAAATAGAGGTCAATCAAACTGATAATTAGCAAGCACGCTAAATGGTATTGATGAAACTAGCGCTTGAATCACTAGGAGAAGCGTGGAGCATGCTACTATAGTACTTACTTTCGGGTGTCTAAATTGCAGCTCCTTCTGCAGTCGCGGAGTTTTTGAGGTGAATTTTTTCCACACCCTACCAGACAAAGGAAACAATTACTTGATATCAGGAAATGAACAAAGTTGCCGATATGGTGCGATAATGATCGTTTTAACTTACTTCTCTAGAATTTCAGTCATGTCCGCGTCCTCCTTGGGATCTTTTCGTCTCGAGTCTAAGACGGTTACTAGTCCCTGCTCAAGCTTAATCTCTAGGAGAATATAGTGGAAGATGCGCACGCGTGCATAACTCATCAACTACATTACTATAACCTCGACTAATAAGGGAAACCGAATATGCACAAGACAGTAACACTCACTAGAATTCGTAAGGGAAGAGTATTATAGCTTTGTTTTGATTTAATACAAGCAATTGTAGTAGCTTGGCCTCGGTATCTCTGGCCTGAAATTCAACCATATATACATCTATGAGGTTTGTGTTAATGAACCCAATATCACCGATTTGTCTTTTCTTCAATTCGGCGATCTTCAGTCTGCATAATATAGTGAGGATAATTAAAAATACATGCAATCAAAGAGCTGACCTATATATAGAGACTTAATGACAGAAGTAGTACTACTTACAGGCAGTAGCAAGTGATCATTAATTTATCGAGGGCCTTTTGATTGAAAAACGCGAAGAACTCCTCAAATGAAACATTCAACAGTTCAATTCCAACGAGGTCATGCTCCTCTCTAACTCTCAGCGTCAAAATATTCCTCCCCTCAGACTCTCTGCAGGTTTTCATGTACCAATCATGGAATCTTCGCATCATCGTTGTTAGAGATCTTTCATCTTTGACGAGAGGCTTCCCGTACACGTATTTGTGTTCGTCCACCTCCAAGAAATCATTATGTACATCGTCGGGCAGGTAATCTTCAAGATTGTTATAACTGGGCACCATCCCTCCCGGATCATTAGCAACGATATCACTAGACACCTGGAGCGGGGGGAACGATCGGTTCGCTTGTTTGCAGAGCTGGGCAACTTTTTTCCCAGCTCGTCGTTCTGCTAACCTTTTACCACTGACAGTACTTACTGACCGCTCCGCTTTGATAAATGACTTTTTAATAATGCACTCATAGTTGCCTTTCGTCGGAGACTTTGGTGGTTTCTTCAAGGAAGCTAGAGTACTCTTCGCTTTTACCGGATCTATCTTCTCCTCCGGGGGTGGATGTTTCTTTGCTTTCACCCCTTCAAAGAAGTTCTTCACTTTGGCTTGCACGATCTTCGTGTTTTCCTCCAGGCTCCTCTCGTATGGTAACTTCTCTGGAGTCTTCAGAGAAGGAACGAATCTGTATTGCCTCCTGGCTCTGGCTGTACTGCTAGACGCCGGAGCAGACGGAGCGGCTGTGGCTGTCTTTCCTTTCTTACGAGGCGGAGGAGAAGGACTACGACGCGCCGGAGCAGCCGGAGCGGCGGAGGATCTCTTGATCCGCCCTTGTTGATGAGGCGGAGAAGGAGGAGGCTGGCTGCTCGGGCACGCCGGCGCAGGCGGAGAAGGAGGCATAGTGCCGCCACGCACTGGAGAAGGAGGTTGAGTGCCCTGATCACTCGCCGGAGGAGGAGGCGGACTGCCCTGACTCGCCGGAGGAGGAGGAGGCGTCCAGTTTTGGAAGGTTGATGAGCTCCTTCCGCCATAGGCATGGAGTCTTCAGAGAAGAACCCAGCCGAATCTCCCCTTCACCCGTAGGGTGGTCAAGCTCAAGGTCCTCAAATCCGTCTGTTATTTGATCCACCATCACCCTAGCATATCCTTCTGGAATCGACCGGCCGTGGTAGGTTGTGCCAGGTTCAGTAGGTAAAACAGAGCCAACAGCCACCTTGACTTTCAATGTCATCCATTGCGTCATAAGGTGGCAATGTTGAGACTCAATGATAGCATCCACTAGGTAGCTAGCAGGAGCCATGAAGACAGGCTCCAGCTGCTGAGTCTTCTCGGTGGAAGCCACGCTGCTTCTCCGCTGAGATGGCAAGGTAGCTTCAGGGGAAGCTTCGGCAGGTTATTTGCTGCGATCTGCTTCTCGTTCCTCTAGCCTTTGTACCCATTCGTGCAGCGCCTGCAGTTGGCTATGCTCCACTTTCTTCCTCCTCTCCTCGCATTTGTAACCCCTTGCGTCCGGAAACCCAGCCTTCCACGGAACGGAGCCTGGCGTGCCTCGTGTCCGTCCAGGGTGCTCAGGATTCCCGAGGGCCATTGTAAGCTTGTCCTTCTCTCTGTCTGGAACGAACATCCCTGGCTGCGCTTTCTCGATATACTCCTGAAGCCTCGTGAAGGGTATTCGCAGTTGCTCTTCCGTCCAAATGCACTTTCCTGATACAGGGTCCAAGGTTCCACCAACCCCGAAGAACCAAGTCCGGAAACGGTCTGGCCAGTTCAATGTCTCTGGTTCGACCCCTTTAGCAATCAGGTCATTCTCAGCCTTGTCCCACAAAGGTCGGGCTTTGAGGTAGCCACCTGACCCCGTGCGATGGTGATGCTTCTTCTTCGTAGCGTTTTTCTTGTTTGTCACTGACATCTTCTTACTCTTTTCCAATGTCTTGTGGGCCACAAATGCGAGCCAGTGATCTCTGATCTCCTCATACTTTCCGGTGAATTCTGGTGTCTTTTCTTCGTCGACAAACTCTGTTTTCAGCTCATTCTTCCCCCTCCTGAATAGTTCTGCCATCTTCTTAAGGGCATGAGACTTGATCAATTGCTGTTTAACTGGCTTCTCCAGATCCTCCTCTGGCAGTAGGGTGAAATTTGCCTTAAGCGTTGTCCAAAGATCATCTTTCTGCATATCGGAGACATAAGACACCTCAGGGTCTTCATTCTTAGGCTTTAACCATTGGTGGATACTGATCGGGATCTTGTCCCTAACAAGAACCCCGCACTGAGCACGAAATGCATCCCTTGTCTAGATGGGTTCAATCGGCTGCCATCGCACGCGATTGCTGTGATCTCAAACCTTTCATCCGAGCGCAACTTTTTCTTCAGGCCTCGTTTCTTTACCGAAGTTGTGCTCGATCCGGAGGGCTAGATAAAAGAAGAAAGATGAGAGTTAATTAATATGTGTACATAAAAAATAATGAATGCATCAATTAGCTAGTCAGCATAGGCTTAACTAATATATATACCTGGCCGGACTCGGTTCAGTCACCGGAGCCGTCATCACGGTCTCCTTCTTGTACCGGCATTGAGAAACGACAAGACAGCATTACTTCCTTTTGCGATTATGTCCCCCAACATCGCTTCTGTTGCTTCGTCTCGGGGGTTCTCCATAGTTTCTGCAAATATTTACAACATGGCAATTATTATTCAGACATGACAGATGGATATATTAGTGGCAAACATAGAACTAGCTAGCTAATCACAATAAGGAATCATATTAATTAGTGGCCTCGACGCTGCTTCTCTAGGGTTTGGGGTGGCCTCGGCAACGCTTCAAGGGTTTGGGATGGCCTCGACAATGCTTCAAGGGTTTGGGGTGGCCTCGATGACAACACACTTTTAACTTGGTAAATTTGGGTGGCCTCGAGAGAGTTTGTCGGGTAGGGGCGCGGCGGGAGGGGGTAGGAGACCGACATCATTTTTTCTAGGGTTTGGGTGTCCTCGAGAGTTCTGGTCGAGCGAGAGGGCCGGGGGGTGCTCCCAAGTTATCACGGTCGAGAGGGGGGGTATATATATCGACCGCCCCTCATGTCGAAGTTATCGGGGAGGGGGTTATTTCAACAACGACATACCCGGTAAAAAATAAGAAGACAAAGAAGAAATAAAAAGAGGAGAAGAAGAAAGGAATAGAGGAGAAGATTGAAGAAAATATTTTTTTATTTTTTCTTCTTCTCCTCTATTCCTTTCTTCTTCTCCTCTTCTTTTTCTTATTTTTTCCTCTTATTTATTTCTCCTCTTCTTCCTCTCCTCTTCTTCTCCTTTCTTCCTCTTCTTATTTTCCGTTTTCCTCTCCTTCTTTTTCTTCTTCTTCCTTATCTTCCTAGCTATATATATAATACTTTTCTGAAAATGTAACTTTTGCATATATAAAACTTTTTCTTCTTCTTCCTTCTTCCTTCTCTTCCTTCTTTTCCTAAATATATAAAACTTTTCTAAAAATGAAACTAACATAAAATGTACTAAATCAGGGAACATATATAGATAAAACTAACCTAGAATGTACCCAAATGTACTAAAAATCTAACTTTTATATGCACAGAGAACATACATACATATATACAATTTTATAAAAATGCAAAAAACAAACCATCATATATATGAACAAAAAATCTAAAAAAAAGGACATATAATCAGATATACACACATACATATACTCACACATATACATATAATCTGGAAAAAAATATCATATATATGTGAAAAAATAGAGGAGAGGACAGGGGGGCGCCGTCGGCCTGACCAAGGAGAGGTGCGGCGTGGTCGGGGCAGGGGCAGAGGCACGGCGCCGGCGTTGGTGTAGAGGGCGGCGATGGCGGCGTGGTCGGTGCAGGGGTGAT
>NC_041385.1:814716455-814763358 GCF_002162155.2 Triticum dicoccoides
TAGTCCCGGTTGGTGTCACCAACCGGGACCAAAGGTCTCTTTTCAGGAGCTCAAAGGGCGGGAAGCAGAGGCCTTTGGTCCCGGTTGGTGGCACCAACTGGGACTGAAGGGTGGCATTAGTACCGGTTGGTGACACCAACCGGGACGAAAGGCCTTGCACAGCGGCGTCGTGGTGGGAGTTTAGTCCCACCTTGCTAGTTGAGAGCGTTCGACACCTGTTTATAAGCTTGGTTGCCTCTTCCCTTTCGAACTCCTCTGAATTGCAGGCCTATGGGCCAAATCTAACACTGCTATGCATATGGGCCTATTGGGCCTTCTACGGGCCTGAATCCTGGCCCATGGATGGGTTTCTAGTCGTATTCAGGCTGTGGTGGCCCTGTAGGTGCCAAATTTTTTATTTTTTTCCCAGTTTTTTATTTTCTTTTTTGCTTTATTTATTTTGTTTTGTTTCTGCTTACAATAAAATACTTATTTTTTTATTTTATTTTTTTCTAATTACTTATTTATTTTATTTTACGATAATTCTTTTTGCTATTAAAGTTTCTAACAAAAAATGTTCATTATGAAAATTCTTTTTGCTTTTAATGATTTTGGACAGAAAATACTTTTATAATTTTAGTTGCATCAATTTTATATAATTTTAGTTTCAATAACACTAGAGGTTTCTTATAATGTTTTTAACAGAAAATACTTTGATAATTTTAGTTTCATAAATTTTATTTATGTTCTTAAAGTTTATTTTATTTTGTTTCTACTTACATATTTTATTAAAGTTTATACATTTTGTTTCAAATAACTTACTTATTTTATTTTATGACAATTCGTGTAGAAAACGGACAATCTGTTTCGAAGTATCAGGGTTTCATACGGCAACTCGTCTGTTACAAAGGGATTTCATTTTTTTGAATTTATTTGAACTCCATAGTTTTTCTGTGTACAAAATGCACCATTCAAAGCCACATCACCAATTTTCAACCCTTTCTGACTTTATTTGTTATTTTTCATGCATTTACTGATTATTTTGAGCTATAAGACCATGAAATTGAAAAGCATTTGAAATGAACTCTGAAAAGGTTGAAAGTTGGCATGGTATCATTATTTCACCCACATAGCATGTGCAAGAAAGTAGAGAGGGGTATGGCAAAAACTGGATGCACTTCGTGTACAAAACGGACAATCTCTTTCGAACTATCAGGGTTTCATACGGAAACTCGTCTGTTACAAAGGAATTTCATTTTTTTGAACTTATTTGAACTCCATAGTTTTTCTGTGTTCAAAATGCACCATTCAAAGCCACATCCCCAATTTTCAACCCTTTCTGACTTCATTTGTTATTTTTCATGCATTTACTGATTATTTTGAGCTATAAGACCATAAAATTGAAAAGCATTTGAAATGAACTCTGAAAAGGTTTAAAGTTGGCATGGTATCATCATTTCACCCACATAGCATGTGCAAGAAAGTAGAGAGGGTTACGGCAAAAAATGGATGCACTTCGTGTACAAAACGGACAATCTTTTTCGAAGTATCAGGGTTTCATATGGAAACTCGTCTGTTACAAAGGGATTTCATTTTTTGAACTTATTTGAACTCCATAGTTTTTTTGTGTTCAAAATGCACCATTCAAAGCCACAACATCAATTTTCAACCCTCTCATGAATAGATAAGTGACCAAATTAATAGAAGTTCATCATCACATTAAAACCAAAGTACATACATAGTTCTCATTGAACAACATATTGCTCTCGAGAGCATCTAATTAAACCATACATTGAAATTATGTAAAAAAATTCAATGCAACAACAAATGCGATCATAATCGCAACCAAGGTAACAACTGATCCAACTGCATAATGACCAAGCCTCGGTATGAATGGCATATTTTCTAATCTTTTTAATCTTCAACCGCATGCATCCATCTTGATCTTGTGATCATCGACGACATCCGCAACATGCAACTCCAATATCATCTTCTCCTCCTCAATTTTTCTTATTTTTTCCTTCAAGTAATTGTTTTCTTCTTCAACTAAATTTAACCTCTCGACAATAGGGCGGTTGGAATTTCCGGTTCAACAACCTCCTAGATAAATAAAATCTATGTCACGTTGGTCGGCATAATTGTCATCTACAATAAATGAACCAAATAGTTATCAAAATATAATATATACCACATCTGAATCAGAGACAGGACAAGGGCCGACGGGGGCGGATACCAAAACCATTGCACTATATAATAACAAGGAATAATAAAAGTAAGAAAATTAGACAAGTATCTATCTGAAGTAAGAATTTTTTTCTTTCAGAAAGAAGATAAGAACAAGAGGCTCACCACGTTGGTGCCGGCGACGAGATCGGCGCAGGCGATCGGCGGCGGTGAAGACGGGGACGGGACGTGACGGACAGGTAAACCTAGACAAATCTTGGGGAAAATGGAGCTCGGCGGTCGAGTTTCGAGAGGAGAAAGATTAACTAGTGTGGCTCGGACATTTCATCGAACACCTCATGTACATAGGAGGTGAGCTAGAGAACCCAAATGCCCTCCCCTCGCCGGCCAGAAAAAATAGAGCACTGTGGAGTGCTCTGCTATGGCGATGGGGTATATATAGGCAACTCATTTGTCCCGGTTCATGGTAGAAACCGGGACTAAAGCCCGGTAATCTGTCCCGGTTCAAGCCACGAACCGGGAACAATAGTTGTGGGCCAGGAGCGAGGACCATTGGTCCCGGTTCGTGCCTAGAATTGGGACAAATGGTTCTAGACGAACCGGGACCAATGCCCACGAGTCCCTGGCCGGCCCCCTGGGCTCATGAACCGGGACTAATGCCCCCCATGGGTCCCGGTTCGTGAAGAACCGGAACTAATGGGCTGGCCAGGCCTGAACCAAAGACCTGTTACAGCACAAGCATAAGAATAATTGGCAACCTTAAAGATGCACGCCTGTTACAGCAACCGGGGAAATTCGTATGGTGTTGTTAAAGTGTACGATGTGATATGACCTTACAGATGTTTTGTGGATGCTATCACAACAACTACAAGTGATTTCTCCGTGTAAAAGTTGGCACAAAAGAAAGATTTAGCATCACTTGGAGCAAAGACAAGTACATCTCATTGATGTTGAATGAAATGATAAAACTTTCTCCCTTTGGCATTAATCATGGCCCCATGAGACTAAGAACACTATGTCTTCCAAATAATTACTTGATAGAAGCACAACTAAAACAATAATAAAATTGTCACACCCTGATTTTTGACCCTTTCTTTTCTTTTGATTTCTGCTTTGAATTCTTTTTCTGTGGCTTTATGGCATTGAAACCTGGGAAGATCACCTCTTCTCAGTCTCCCGAGTGGCTTGTCATCCTCAACCTTTACAAGATCATTTCATTTCCCCTCTTGTACCAATCCTAAAATTCTTTTATTGTGAATATTCTTTTTTCTTATTAAAGGAATAACCCTATTAGCCCTATGTTGTCAAGCAACCTATATTTCCACCTTGCCATAAATTCCTAGATAATTCTCATAAATCCTTTGGGACATGTCTTTCATAGATATGTAAAAGTCCTTCCTTGTCATGATCAAATATAATTCAAAAATAATCCATTTCTTATTCCGCCCTAAATGGCACTTTGTGAAGGAAGTGCTATTTATCTTTGCTTGTTTGCTCCCAAACTTTTTGGGAACTTTTCCTATCCATATGATTGCATCATGCCAAAATTCAACTCAATTTGCCGAGTAAATATTTTTCAGCAGTTTTCCAAAGTATCTGTCCTGAAAGGAACTTTGTGAAGGAAGTCAAAGCTAGGCATATTCAAATGAGTTGAAACTTTGCCACGTACTTCATATGAGCAAATCATAGCTCTTCTCCAAATTTGGGCTCATGTCATCCCTCCATGTGAGCTCATCATCAAATCTTGGTTTCTGGTCAGATTTTCAGTTTGTGAAACAGCTATATTTTATATTGATTTATTAATGCTAAAAAATTACCAGGGCCTTCTCCTATCTATATAATTCATATCTACCAAATTTGGGCACATTTCATTTAGCCATTTTCCCTCAAGAATTTTCCTAAGATTTTGTCCGGGTGGATGCTTTGTGAAGAAAGTACTATTTTGGCAAGTCCAAATGATATGAAATTTTTACAGCATCTTTATATGCCCAAATGATCATCCTTTGCCAAGTTTCAGCCCAATCCAACACTCATAGTGAGTGCTACTTCATGATCTTGTTTCTGTACCAAATTATGCAGTTGTGAAGCAACTATGTTAAACCTTGGTCCGAATCACCTCCAAATTAATAGGACTGTAGTCCTTCCTACCCTAAACCTCTGAGAAAACTTGGTTTATCTCTAGAGAAATCTAGCTTTCTCCACCTTGCAGCCCAAGTTTGCTGCAGCAAACTTTCAGTGATGAATCCCATCAAATCAGAGCTCCTTTCTTCGATCCATCACTTCTGTGTTGCCTTGGGAAGGAAAGACTAGACCCCAGACAACTATTTCCTGCCTCTCGAGTCCTTTCCTTGCCTGTGCACACGGTGACCGCGCTGTTGGCATGCCTATGCACGTGCTCTGCAGCGTTTGGCCGCGTCCAGAGCACTGGCTAGCTCAAGTCCCCTCCCCTCTCGTCGTTCCCTCGCGCCACAGTATGTATAGCAGGTTCCTCTCGTCGTAGCCTTCACCCTGGACCCCTCCCGCCTCCGGATTCTTCCCCGGCGAGCCATCCTCGTAGAGGCACAGTGCCTGCCCCGTGAGCCGCCGTCATTTTCCTCTCTGTTGGACCTTTCCTCCCGAGCCATCACTTCCCTCCGCTTCTCGTCAGGTCGGCAAGCGTCACGGAGCCGAGCTAGCTACCACCGACTGTAGTTTGAGCACTGGAGCTCCGGCGACGCATCGTTTCGGCCACGACCGAGCACCGCCATGTCCCGGTTATATAAAACACCCCGAGCCCCTTCCGAGCTCAACATCGCCCTCAGCTCACTCCCCTAGCCCTCCCCAGCCTCTCACCGGAGCCCGAGAGCCTCTCCTCGCCGTTAATAGCCTCCATTGACGCCGCACCCTTAGGCCTAAATTCTGGCGAGCCGGAGCTTTTCCCTCACTTCTACCACCACCAACCAAATCTCTGGAGCCCGGCGACCCTCCTCTGCTCCTCAAAACCCCCACCGGCGTGCCAGGGCGCCATGCCCATCCTTCACCGACGCATTGTCTGCCATGCTCAAAGTCGTCATCGGTTTGTTCCTCCTCGGCGTCCGTGAAGTGCGGGGATGGAAGCGACGTTCTCTCCTGAGCTCGACGGTGGCCGCAGCATCCCGAACGGTGGCCCGAGTCACCGGAGCGAGCGCCCACTACACCACAGCACTACATCCCCAACAACCAAGTTGGTGGGGAAGAATACACCTTCTTCCAACAGTCAGTCGGTCGGGAAAAACTATTGCCGACCAACCTTGTCTGTTGGGGAAAGTCCAGACGTGAAAACCATTTCCCGGCCGACATAGCTTTCTCGACTGACTGCTTGATGGCTATGGAATATCTTTCCTGACCGACAGCCTGTTGGGCCTATCATGGGCCTTTCCCGACCAACAGTCTGTTAGGGCAGCAGCGGTCCTTTCCCGACCGACTATTTGACAGGGTATTCTTTCCCAACCAACATTCTGTTGGGCCTGGCATTAGGCTTTCCCAACTGACTATCAGACGACGTTTGTTTTGCCGACCAACAATCAGATAGGGTTTTCTTTTGCTGGCGGCCCTCCTCTGTTTGCGGGCAACGTCGGTAGGAAGAAGGGGAGAAGGGAGGAGAGAAAGAGAGACGCAGTTGGACTCGCCAGTCAGTGCCACCTAAGCCCGGGCCCCCACTGCCACGCTGTATAAGTGGACACAGTTTTCGGGGAATACGATTTCTATACAGTGACAACGTATTTCTCCAGAAGGCGCGATCTGTTAAACCAGACAGGGTCTTGTTTGTAGAGTTCCTTTTTACAGATTGGTCCGTGAGTTTCATCTGGCTATAACTTTTCACTCCCTAATCCAAATGAGGTGATTCCAAAGCCCACGTCTTCGTCTCATCGAGTCGGTTCTGCTGGTACCATTTTCATAATGTTTTCACACTATGAAAATGACCTTTTTACCCTTGCTTCTAATCAGCCCCCTTTAGGGGAGAAACTTTTCAGATTAGCCTTCCACCCTACTAGTCCCATAATGTAAGATGTTTTTTGACACTACGTCTTACATTATGGGACGGAGGGAGTAGATATTTAACCAAGATAGATTAGCCTTCCATCCTGCCATGTTCACTGTAAAGCTAGGCTATAAACTACAGTATGTGATGTGATCCCTGATCGAAGGGGTCCGAAGGTTTGGATGCTGGATTCACATTTGGCATCTTCCAGCTCCAAAGCCAAATCAAAATGCTTGTTGGTGTATCACGTGATTTAGTCATCTCAGCTGTTTAGTTTGTAGAAGAGTAATAAAGCGTCTTCTTTCTCTTCTACAGTGCACTGAACTCTCCCCGGAACAGAGCAAGTTCAGTAGAAGCTGCACTGAGCAGCAGCAAGTACTAGTATTGGGCAGAGGAGAGCCGTCCGATGTGCTGTGTGCGGTGGATATGGGCCGGCTCCAAGCAGAGGAGAGGATGTCGCCGAGGAGGAACAAAATGAGATGAGAGGCATTGCATTGGGTGGTGCTCTGCTGCTCGCCGGCGTGGCGCTGGGCCTGGGTCTGGGATGGACCACGTCGCCCGCCAGCCAGCCACCCGAGCCATGTCCTTCCCTCCCAGCGCAGGTGGCTGAATCCAAATTCCAATCCAACCCGCCTCATGCCGCCTCTTCCCCTTTCCACCGCTCCGCTGCCCCGTGCTTCTTGCCATGGCCGCCGCCTCACCCTCAAGGCGCCGGTCTACCTCCGCGGAACCGTGCGCGTCAGGGCGTCGTCGGAGACCACCGAGCCACCGCCGCCTTCCAGAACCAAGACGATCATGGACAAGATTTCCTCTGCCGGCGACGAGGTCGGCGGCGCCGGCGGGGCCTACTCGTACGACGCGCTGAAGAGGCTGGACCAAATCTGCGCCAGCATATGCTCAGCTCCCCAACAAGTCCCCTCCTCCAACGCCCCTCCCCAAATCGTCACCCGCGTCCAAGGCCCAGCACCACCGGCGGCCGCCGATCTCGGTCTCGGCGCGGAGACCTTCGACGTGCTGGTGTGCGGCGGCACGCTGGGCATCTTCATGGCCACCGCGCTCAGCTACAGAGGCCTCCGGGTGGGGATCGTCGAGAGGGGCGCCGTCAAAGGGCGGGAGCAGGAGTGGAACATCTCCAGGAAGGAGCTCATGGAGATCGTGCAGGTCGGCATCCTCTCGGAGGCCGAGGCCGAGCAAGTCATCACCAGCGACTTCAACCCCAACCGGTGCGGCTTCGAGGGTAAAGGCGAGATTTGGGTGGAGGACATCCTCCACCTCGGGATATCGCCGGCGAAGCTCGTCGAGATCATGAAAGCGCGCTTCATTTCCTCAGGAGGAGAAATCTTCGAGGGGAAGAGCGTGTCGAGCATCTCGGTTCACGACGATCTTGCGGTGCTGAAACTGAGCGACGGTGACCGTCTGCATTGCCGGCTCGTCGTCGACGCCATGGGCAACTTCTCCCCGATCGTGCGGCAGATCCGCTCCGGCAGGAGGCCGGACGGACTGTGCCTCGTTGTCGGTGCCTGTGCTCGTGGGTTTGGGAAGAACACAACCAGTGATGTTATCTTCAGCAGCTCATCAGTAAAAAAAGTTGGAGGAGATTCAGGAGGATCAGTGCAGCTCTTCTGGGAGGCATTTCCTGCCGGCTCCGGCCCGACCGATCGCACCACATACATGTTCACATATGTCGATCCGCAGTTCGGGTGCCCGAAGCTGGAGGAACTCCTGGAGATGTTCTGGGATCTCATGCCTGGTTACCAGGACACAGTTCTTGACAACTTGGACATAAGGAGAGTCATATACGGGATCTTCCCGACTTACCGTGACAGCCCGCTGCCGGCCGCGTTCGACCGGATCTTACAGGTCGGCGACGCCAGTGGGATCCAGTCACCCGTCTCATTCGGGGGGTTTGGGAGCCTGACAAGGCACCTCGGCCGTCTGTCCAACGGCGTGCACGAAGCGGTTTCAGGAGATTTCCTGGACACTCAAAGTCTGAAGCTGCTAAACCCTTACATGCCGAATCTAAGCGCGTCATGGCTGTTCCAGAGGGCAATGTCGACGAGGCCGGGGACGGATATCTCGCCGACGTTTATCAACGAGCTTCTCTTTGCGAACTTCCAGTCGATGCAGAGGCTCGGGGACTCGGTGCTTCGGCCGTTTCTCCAGGATGTGATACAGTTTGGACCCCTGGTGAAAACGTTGGGCCTGGTCATGATCAGCCGGCCGCGGATCTTGCCTGAAATATTCAGGCAGGTTGGCGTTGGGGTCATCCTCAACTGGTCTGGCCACTTTGTGATGCTTGGTTACTACACGTTTCTTTCCAGCTTTGTCGGCCCGGCTGTTCGGCCCTGGGTTGAATCTTTGGCGCCGAGGGAGAGGTATCAGTGGGAGCGGTATCTTGAAGCTTGGGAGTATGGAGCTGGCTTAGACTATCGCCAAGAGGAATGAAGAAGCTCCGGCCATTAAAATGGAATGCCATTATACTTCCTCGGCAAAGAAAAAAACAGGGGAATTGGCTCATTGGTTGGGACAATGATCAAGTATGTTATAGAGATACACTTGCTGGGTTGAAGAACTGACTGAGGTGCTGCAGTAATAATTTCAGGCTGGCTGCATTTGCCGAAGCTGTGTCTGAAGCCGACGGTGCGAGGACTAGAATTCTGAACCTCAGAAGCTGTGTCTGAAGCCTGCTATGCAGTGAGGACTACTGGGATTCTGAAGCTCCTCTGCATTGTCAACTTCAGACTGAAGCTGGGAGGAACAACGTTTTAACTGATGCTCCTGATCACTGATGGCTTATCTTATTTTTGTGTTTGGGTTATTATATGTACTACTATAAGATTGCTATCATGTTTATAGAGTGTATGCTGGAAAATGCTTGTCTTGGCATTTTCTAGAGGGAACTTATGTCTGATCAATGTATACTTACCTGTCATCTCCGCATCAATCACCTGTCCCTTTGAAGTTATATTTCTCTCTGGGCACTCGCTGTACGCGCGCATGCTAGGTGCAAGGTGCTCAGTACCATCATTTCTAACAAAAACGTACTACGAGCCTACAAAAACGTCTTATATTTTGAGACGGAGGTAATTGCGATGGTGTCTTGTCAGAGATGGTGCAGAGGAGGCTGGGATAGTAAACCTGCAATGCAATGTGCATTTTGCTTATGTCCTGGGTTTAAGGGAGAGGCTGCTGAAATTTGAAAGCTGTTTGTTCTGCTTTTCAACTCTAGATGACTACTAGATGCATGTGCAGTTGTGCTGGTTTCAGGCTGAGCATATTTGCACGGGCTCTGTCTGAACTCTGAAGCCAATGAGACGATGCAGCAGCAAGGACAGGGATGAAGAAGTCCATTCTGGATCCGAGATGGAACCATGTCGGCTGTGTGCATCGCTCGATGCAGAGGCCGGGGATTATCCTCCTTTTTGAAAGAAAAAAATGTTGTTCATTCACGCCCCTGATTGCCGATGGGACCCACATGCTGTCACGCAGTTGGTTGGTGGGGCCCACGAGAGGAACGCTCTCGCAAATTATGATGCAAGCACTCATAGTCAAACATCAAGTTGTGCTAAAATAAGTTGCTTACTCGTTCCCTATTTAAATCTCCAAGAGCTATCATCTAGTTCCCGGTCAAACTCTTTGTAACCAAGTCACCTGTCTTTGCAAATTGCAAGACTGCCTTATATGCGTACCCAGTCATACGTCTTGATCTAGCTTCATTCTCCCCCAGCTCCATCCAAAAAGTCAGCATTATGGCCACCGCCGGGACGAAGCCGTCCACCATGCGTGCCGTCCAGTACACCGGCTACGGTGGCGGCGCCGCGGCACTCAAGGTCAGCTCTTGTTTCCGTCTTGGTGAACTTTAGGATGCATGATTATGGTAGTATTTGTCAGTGGAACCATATGCAGCTTCATGCAAAGTTCACAGTTGGTTCCAAGATATTTGTAGCTTCAAATATGGAAGTTCTAATTTTTTTGCGGGAAAGTTCTAAAACTTGTTCATGAATACTATTGGATTTGATGATTTGGAGTAATATTCACTTGTGGAACAATATGCAGCTTCATGTGAAGTTCGTTGGTTCCAAGAGATCTGTAGCTTCAGATAGATCCTAAAAATTGTTGATGAATACTATCAAGTTTAATGGTTCGGAGCCATACTACTACCCTTTTACCCTGGAAAGGGAGATGGAGTTAGGAGTTCTCAATCAAGACACATAACTTAGAATTTAGGAACTGTGAATGCAGTTGACTTCTGCAGATTAGGCACTACATATGCGTGTGCGATAGGCAGGAAGCGTCGTACCATGTTCGGGGCTGCGCCTTCGTGTTATATAGCAGGGGCTTATCCCTGGATATGCATACAAGTAGTTGGAGAGATTACATCTTGGAGGACAAGGAAAGAATAAGAGATAGAGATAAACACATTCGGTTTGGAGAGAATCTAAACTATCTCCTAACTATCCTGTACCGAAGCCTACGTGACCTATGCCATCGTGACATGATGTTTAACACCCTCCCTTAATCACAACTCTGACAAGTTGAGATTACGCTTAAACTCTTCAAAGCTCCGTGTAGGTAACGCCTTGGTAAAGCCATCTGCAAGCTGATCTCTTGAATGAATAAACCGGATTTCCAACTGTTTGTTAGCAACACGTTCTCTGACAAAGTGGAAATCAATCTCAATATGTTTTGTTCTAGCATGAAAAACTGGATTTGCAGAAAGATATGTGGCACCAAGATTGTCACACCACAAGCATGGTGCTGGAATTCGTCTTATACCAAGCTCTTTGAGCAAAGACTGAACCCATATAATTTCTGCAGTTGCATTTGCTAATGCTTTATACTCTGCTTCTGTACTGGATCTGGATACTGTGGCTTGTTTCTTGGCACACCAAGATATGAGATTGGGTCCAAAGAAGATTGCAAATCCACCTGTAGACCGTCTATCATCCAGACATCCTGCCCAGTCAGAATCAGAAAAAGCACTAACCAGAGTTGATGGAGACTTGCTGAAAGTAAGACCAGTGTTCAGAGTGTTTTTGATATATCTGACTATACGTTTAGCTGCAGTCCAATGAACTGTTGTAGGAGCATGAAGAAACTGGCATACTTTATTAACAGCAAATGAAATATCTGGTCTTGTAAGCGTCAAATATTGAAGTGCACCTACCAAACTTCTGTAGTTTGTGCTATCCTCTTGATTCAAGGGATCTCCTTCTATAAGTGACAACTTTTCTGAACTAGATAGAGGAGTAGGTGATGGTTTACAACCTTGCAACCCTACTCGTTTGACCAAATCAGTAGCATACTTTTCTTGAGAGAGATGAAGATCATTACCATGTCTCTTTACTTCGATCCCTAAAAAGAAGTGCAAGTCTCAAAGATCCTTCAAGGCAAACTCAGCACTCAAATCCTTTAATAGTCCTGTCACTGCCTGATCAGATGAGCTTGTAACAATTATATCATCCACATAAATAAGTACAAATATAGATGTATTTGACTTATTGTATATAAACAAGGAAGTGTCAGACTTAGAAGGAATGAAACCAAGAGCTTGTAGCTTGTGACTGAGTCTGGAATACCATGCTCTAGGGGCTTGCTTCAACCCATAGATGGCCTTATCAAGCTTGCAGACGTAAGATGGGAATTTTCTGTTTTCAAACCCAGGAGGCTGTTTCATGTAAACCTCTTCTTCCAGAACACCATGAAGAAACGCGTTCTGTACATCTAGTTGCCTGAGACTCCATCCCCTTGAAACAGCAATAGACAGAACAAGACGAATGGTAGCAATTTTTACAACTGGACTAAAGGTATCCGCATAGTCTATGCCATACCTTTGTTTAAAGCCTTTTGCAACCAGTCTAGCTTTATAGCGATCTATTGTTCCATCAGATTTCTTCTTGATTCTGAATACCCATTTGCAATCTATCAAATTTTTACCTTGCTTTGGGGGAACCAGATGCCATGTTTTGTTCTTCTGAAGAGCCATGTATTCTTCTTCCATAGCCCTTTTCCACTTCAAATCACCAAATGCTTCTTGCAGAGAGGTCGGTTCACCTATGGTACATGCCATGCCAAACTTGGTAATATGCTTGTAATTGACAGGTTTAATTACCCCTTTTTGAAGACGTGTACGTGTTTGCGCAATAGGTACAGCCGCCGAATGCACAGAAGATCCATCAGCCGCCTGAGATCCTACGCCAGATCTTCCTGCAGGAGATGATGGCAAACTGGGATCTTCTGTGGCTTTAGCTGATGAAGGAGCGACGTGAGGCGGCGCAGACGATCCGGATCCAGTCCCTACCAGCGGCTCGTCAGGATGTGATGATGGCGCCGGTCGATAGGGATCTGCGCTGGATCCCGAGGCGGTAGCAGACCGACCGGTCGGATCGTTCGTGGGACGGCGCGCGTAGCAGCGGTCCACTCCCGTGGGCCACCGGCTCGGGGGCGGCCCAGTGGCAGGCGCTGATTGGCGCGGGTCAGAGTCTGCTGCGTGGCGAACTGGAGAGGCCCGCGTGGTCGAGGCGGGGCCGCCGCTGCTGACGCGGTTGTCGCCTGGCCCGCCGCTGCTGGCGCGGTTGTCGCCTGGCGCGCCTGCCCGGTCGCAGCTGTCTCCTGGCGCTGGACCCGAGGCGCAGATTCCCTGCTGCTGCACGGATCCCGTAGAAGATAGCGTGGCAGACTGCGGCGGTGATGATCCCGAGGGGGATATGCTCCCTGGAGCTGGACACATAAAATGTTGCGCGTTGAGGGTGATTTCTTCACCATTTTGAATGATTTCTTCGCTGTTTTCTTGTCCTGTTTCACCACAAAGCTCAGCCAAACTGGTGTTATGAGGGTTAGTCAATATTGTATCATCACAATTATTTCCCCGTTGATCAGTGCCGGTTAGATGAGATGGGAGAAGAAGGATTTCTTGACGTAGGATGGCGCCGGCGTTTGGATGTAGATCAGAGAAGGGGAATTTTGTCTCATCAAAAACTACATCGCGAGAAATATATACTCGACCAGTAGAGACATCAAGGCACTTGACACCTTTGTATTGAGCACTATACCCTATGAACACACACTGTTTGGACCGAAACATGAGTTTACGCTTGTTGTATGGGCACAAATTTGGCCAACAGGCACACCCAAACACACGAAGCGTGGTATAGTCAGGTTTGGTGTGAAGGAGACGTTCCATAGGCGTTTCATTATTAATGACATGACTAGGTAACATGTTTATGATATGCACAGCTGTGAGAAAAGCCTCATCCCAGAATTTCAAGGGCATAGATGCGCCGGCTAAAAGAGAGAGACCAACCTCTACTATATGACGGTGTTTGCATTCAGCAGACCCGTTCTGTTGATGAGCATGAGGGCATGACACGTGGTGAGAAATACCAAGTTTTTGGAAGAAGGAATTTAACTTTTCGTATTCCCCTCCCCAGTCGGATTGGACAGCAATGATCTTGCTATCAAATTTTCTTTCAACGAGTGCTTGGAAATTTTGAAATACTTGAAAAACATCGGATCGCTTTTTAAGAAGATAGATCCAAGAGAATTTGCTATAGTCATCGATGAAACTTACATAGTAAGTGTGTCTACCCACGGAAGAGGGGGCAGGACCCCAAACATCAGAGAAAATAAGCTGCAGTGGTTTGGTAGAAACACTCATAGAAATGGGATATGGCAACTGATGACTTTTAGCTCTTTGACAAGAATCACAAACTGTTTCAACATTACGCTCTCCAACATATGGGAGCTTATTTTTTCTAAGCACTCGTTCTACTAAAGAAAAAGATGCATGCCCTAGACGATCATGCCACCGGGTTGAAGATAACTTGGTGACCGCACATGCTGTTTTATTGAATCTCCTAAGCTCGGGAATCAACGGATATAGTCCTCGAACACATCTACCTCGATAGAGGATTTTCTTCGTGACCTGATCTTGAATCAAAAAGAAATAAGGGTGAAACTCGAGGAAGACATGGTTATCAATGGCAATGCGATGAACTGAAAGGAGATTCATGGAGGCTCTAGGGACATGCAATATTTTTCTAAGATGGATTTTTCGATGAGGGGTTTTAATAATTGAGTGACCAATATGACTTATTCTCATACCTTCTCTGTTTGCGGCATGGACTTGTTCCGGGACGCGGTATTTCTCCCTCATGGTGACCTTCTCTAACTCGCCGGTGATGTGGTTGGTAGCACCACTGTCAACATACCAGTTGGTGTCGACTCCGTACGAGGCCTCTGCCCCGCCAGCAACCTTTTCATCTTGAGAGGAGTCGTCATCCTCTTTGAAGCGATACCAACAATCCTTCGCTGAGTGCCCCGGTTTGCCACAGATTTGGCACCGGATGGTGTCAGGGCGTGACCTGGGGGAGTTGCGGCGGCCCTTGGAGTTGGTGTAGGAGGGCCGCCCGCTGCCGTTGTTGTTGCCGGGGCCGCGGAAGTTGCTGTTGTTGGCGTTGGCGCTGTTGCCGGTCTTGCTCTTCCGCGGTGGCCCACGGTAGCGTGATCCGCCGCCGCCACCACCACCACGGCCGTGAGTGGCGGCATTGGCCGACGACTTGAAGCCGCCGTTTCCCTGGAAGAGTGCAACACGCTGGTCGAAGCTGCTCATCTGGGAGAAGAGTTCGTCGATGGTGACCGGTTGTGTGCGTGCGTCGAGGGCGGAGACGAGGGGCTGGTACTCCATGTCGAGGCCAGCGAGGATGTAGGAGATCAGCTCGCCGTCTTGAAGAGGCTTGCCCGCAGCAGCAAGCTCATCCACAAGCGACCGCATGTATGCGAAGTACGTCGCCACAGATTGCGTTCCCTTCTGTGCATGAGAGAGCGTGATGCGGATGTTGTTTACCCTAGACAGCGACTGCGAGGAAAACATCCCTGCTAGTGCTGCCCAGAGCTCATGCGCATGATCGATGGAGGTGACCTGCACTAGTACTTATTTGGTCGGGTTGTTCAACAGATAGCCCAATACATGTTGATCTTCTCGGATCCAAACCGAGTGGAGAGGATTGGGAATTGTTTCTTCTTTCCCATCCTTGTCCTTGGTGACGACGTGCTTGGCCGGCTCTGGCGTGGTTCCATCCACGTATCCGAAGAAGCCGGCTCCTCTGATCTGCGGGGTGATTTGGGTGCGCCAGAGGACGTAGTTTGTGCGGGATAGCCTCTCGGTGACCTGGCCCGAGAGGTTGGAGTTGGCTGCGGCAGAGGAGGACATGGCGGCGAGCTTTGGTGGAAGGAAAAACCTAGCGAACTAGATGTAATGGAAAAGAGGGGCTCTGTATACCATGTGCGATAGGCAGGAAGCGTCGTACCCTGTTCGGGGCTGCGCCTTCGTGTTATATAGCAGGGGCTTATCCCTGGATATGCATACAAGTAGTTGGAGAGATTACATCTTGGAGGACAAGGAAAGAATAAGAGATAGAGATAAACACATTCGGTTTGGAGAGAATCTAAACTATCTCCTAACTATCCTGTACCGAAGCCTACGTGACCTATGCCATCGTGACATGATGTTTAACAATGCGAATAAAATTAAGATTGACTTGGTTTCCTTCAGTATGTGGATATCCCGTTTCCTTCGCCGAACAAAGATGAGGTTCTTATAAAGATTGAAGCAGCAAGCATAAGTCCAGCGGATTGGAATATCCAGAAAGGGTTGCTACGTCCTTTCGTTCCTAAGTTCCCGTTTATTCCAGGTATTCACATATAAATTATTTAGTATCATGAACACGATTATCCGGATTTTCAGAAATAGATTTCTTGTATGCCAGACTTTGGCTTTTGTGGTGACCTTGAGGTAGTAATTCATGACTGGTCAAATCTATGCAATAATACTGCGTTCTTTTGGCAGGGAGCATATCTAATTTTGTTGTTAATTAGAAAACGAAAGATTTGTGTACACTTTGTTATCATAAAATGGCAATCTAACCACTCATTTCCCTACCGACCAATGAAACAGTAACCGATGTTGCTGGAGAGGTTGTTGAGGTAGGCCCTGCGGTTACAGAATTGAAAGTCGGTGACAAAGTTGTGTCCAAATTAGTCTTCTGGGTAATTCAAAAGTCCCAATTTTAACAATTCATTTTATGTTATTGTACATATCCATATCCATCATTCATGACATAAGGTATGTAATTACAGAAATCTGGTGGCCTTGCTGAGTACGTTGCGGCATCCGAGAGCATCACCATCGCCCGCCCTGCCGGAATATCCGCTGCTGATGCCGCAGGGCTGCCCCTCGCCGGCTTCACTGCTCTGCAGGCCCTGAGGGCCATTGGGACCAAGTTTGACGCCACGGGCAGCGGCAGCAACATCCTGATCACCGCGGGATCAGGCGGCATCGGCACTTACGCTGTTCAGCTCGCCAAGCTCGGAAACCACAACGTCACCGCCACCTGCGGTGCACGCAACCTGGAGGTCATCGCGAACATCGGCGCCGATGAGCTGCTTGACTATAAGATCCCCGAAGGTGCGGCACTGAAAAATTCTTCGGGCAAGAAGTATGACTACATTGTGAACATCACGAGCAATGGCAAGTGGTCGACCTTCAAGCCGGCCCTCAACTGCCCTGGCAGAGTTGTCGACATAGCTTCCAACTTTTGGAACTTCGTAGCATCAATCCTGACATTTTTCTCCAAGAAGAAGCTATCCATTATGATCGCATCCATGGAGAAGGAGGACCTGAGGTTCCTGCTTGACCTGATGAAGGAAGGGAAGCTCAAGACGGTCGTCGACTCACGGCACCCTTTTGAGAAGGTAGCCGATGCGTGGGAGAAGAGCATGAGCGGGCACGCCACGGGAAAGGTCATAGTTGAGATGTGAACTTCATGCATATGCACCTTTATTGTAAACTAGAGTAGTAGCATGTGTGCATGGAGCAAACAACACTTTAATCATCTACTCCCTCCGTTTCTAAATATAAGCCTTTTTTGAAATTTCAATATAAACTACGTACGGATGTATATATACATATTTTAGAGTGTAGATTCACTCATTTTGCTCCGTATGTAGTCCATAGTGGAATCTCTAAAAAGACATAAATTTAGGAACGGAGGGAGTATTACTTTATCTTGTATAAGTTCATATGGTGTAAGAGTACAGTCTTGTAGGCCCTGCGGTTACTCATTTCCATATTTATTACTATTACTACTATAGTTTTTTGCATTGTAATAAAATAGCAAACCAAACCTAGAGAATCCAATAAATTTTAGGCATGAAGTTTAGCTTGCTAGACCAACATAATTTGTTATAAAACTTGTATCAGAGTTTACATCAACCGCCTATCCTTTGATTTAGTAAAAGTTTCATGATGGGACTATTTGTCAACAATTTTTTCGTGTCCACATCTCATAATTTTGTTTGCCACTTCTACTATGTGCTTCATAACCGACAACTGAGACACGAATAGATTTATATTATCGCTGGTACTTGGCTTACATATTGATGTGCAATTTACTGTCCTACCGCCTGCATCACCTTAAGCTATGCAATAGGAAACCAAAATGACAATTAAGTTTACATGAATTGTATTATTATTTTTTAATCTGGTATTATTTTCGCCCTCAATAACAATAAAACATTGGTTTAAAGTCATGCTTCCTGTGAAAACTAGAAAAGTCTGCTCGACCTCTATGAATTGTGAGGTCGGGATAAGTTTGAACACACTACCAGTATAGTCAAAGTTATGTGAAACCTCTTTGAAAATTCTTCGTAAAACAGTTTGAAATGTCTGAATTTGATGGAATGTGTGAAACTGAAGAAACTAACTCTGTATCATTTCAATAAAATCTCAATTTTTATTCATAGAAGTTCTAGTGATATTTCACAAATCAGTAAGATTCACTCATATCAACAGATTTACAGTTATTCAAATATCAAATAACAGTAATATTTCAAACATAGTCTCACAATTGTTGGCTTGTTCCCTCTGAAATTAACATTTCTCTCCAATAATGTTAGTAATATGCCCTGGAGGCAATCAGAGATATGATTAGTATTATTTTGCATCCGTGATTTACTAAACATCCCTTGAATAATGTAATTTATATTAATTTGCAAGTATGTGACTTGTTTATGAAACTCTACGCCTGAGTGATTATTCTAAAGTAATTCTTGGTCGATAACAGATAAAGCATCTATTCATATTAGACTATCACAGTTTCTCAGCTGTTATTATCTTTTATCGAACAAATCATGTCCAAGGGTGTTGTGCTGATTATACAAATTATTATACCGAAAGAAAAAGCTTTGATTGGATTTTCTATACGGAATTCTCCGGCCGCTGCCTGAAGCTCTTCCCTTGTAGTTGTTTTTAAACAACCCCTTGTTGATTTTTGCTTCACGTGATTATCACATAGGCTAGTTTGGCTTTTGCAAGGTTTTCCTAGCTTCTATTGGCCATTTCTTTGTTCGGTGCGTGGCTTTCCTGGCTCGTGATGGTCGTGCATTGAGCCATTTTGACGCATAATTTTACACAAATGACACATGTTGTGTCAACTGCTCGAGAATTAGGAGGTACCAAGTGTAACACAAAGGTATTCTAGAACTATGAACTAGAGATCAAAATCACATGAAATCTGTCAAATTCTGCTATTATTTCTGTGGAATTAGAGAACTGCCTTTTTAGGAATAATACCACACCCAGAACGCAGGAGTACTTTGAAACGCAGGAGAACTTTGAAGAGGGACATGTTGGTATGTTGGCAGAAAGTACATGATCTTTGTGCTGATATTAGTCTGTCTAGTCTATATCTATCGAGAGCGCCGTTTTGGCTACTAGGTGCATATGCACCCATTGTCGAAATGCACATTTCGAAAAGTTGAAAAATTCGGAACAAAAATCCCATGTGTATATCCGGACATTTTATGTGCGTTCACAAGGTTTTGGTGAAAAACGACATTTTTTGTGGCTTGTGTAAAAAAGATAAAAAAAATGCCTCGTGAATAGTTAGAATGAAGCATCAGAAATTGTTTTTTTTACACAAGCCACAAAAAACATCGTTTTTCGCTGAAACCTTGTGTACGCACATAAAATGTCCGGATATACACGTGGGATTTTTTTTTGAATTTTTCAACTTTTTGAAATATGTATTTCAACAATGGGTGCATATGCACCTAGGAGCCAAAGGCAATTACCAATATCTATACCAATATAAAAAGACCTAAAGGGACAGATCCAATTAATCTTGCCCAACAAATCATGTCAATCCAACGACCTAGACTGCTTAAATACCGAGCGCTCAACACGTTTAGCGTGTAGTTAATTTCATGTCAAATATAATGCTAATCACATAATAACACGTAAATAATATCCTATTTAATATTCACATGCACTTAATATACTTTCAAATTAATGTGCATTGCACGTACACATTGAGTAGTGATGAAAAAAGACTAAATTATATGGGAAAAAGTAGGTACAATTTATATGGATGTTGAACGTTGTTCAGATTAGGCGCACTTTTAGGAAATTATGGTTTCTGAAAATTCCATCAAAGATAAAGTTTTGTTTTGGCTAATGTTGAAGAATAGTTCATCTTCTGAACCATTACTAGCTTGGGAGGTATGCACTGGGGCAAGACATGTACCTGAATTCTTAAGTGATCTTATATGGAAATGGTTATCCTTTTGCCCTATTATATGCCAATATGTGGTTTCTTTTTCAAGTTCGTGATTATCTAAATGCAGAATAATTACTACTAATTGTTTATTTTAATATTCATTGCATTCTCATTATTGAGTAACTTGAAGAGGTAAACATGATTTTTAAATATAATTTACTTAAATTTAGAAACTGGTAGTTGAGAATATAATAGGGAAAATATAAACATTTTCTAACACCTTGTCAATTCTTTTAATAGTTTAGTATTTAAAAATACAATGAGCGTGCACAATAATTGTGCATTCTTGTGGTCTTGGATGCAGATACATAAAAAATTCTTACATCTAAAATCCACATAGTTTTTTGAAAAGGTTCATGTTTACATCTTCAAGGTACAAATAACGAAAATCGAATAAAGTTCTAACATAAACAATAGTTGTATTCTTTTAGATGAAAAAAAATATTAAAATTAAAGGTAAAAAATAAACATGAATTTGTTAAAATTTATATTAAAAAAAGAAACCCAATCGAATACACATCAGGAAAATCGCTTGATTTTTTTTTTAAAAAAGAGGTACACTACGTTACTGCCCCCTCCGCCAATTATATGAAAATAAAATAAATATTTAAAGCACAATAATTTTATATTGTTAGTTATTGTATTTCGTATATGGGAAAAAAACATGAACCTGGGAAAATAAAAAGGAAACCGGTAGGAAACGCACAGGAAAATCACTTTAGATTCGAGAAACAGAAGAAGAGACTCGCTACTGGACCGGCCCAATTATGTGCGCCGCTGAAAGTGAGCGTTATGTGGACTTGATCTATATAGCTCCTTCACCCCAAAAAATGATCTATATAGCTTCCTTAGCTGACTCTTAGAGCATCGACGCCTCAAACCATCCCTCATACGTCCGCAGACGCGCCCGGTCAATGACTGGACAAGAGAGAAGGCAAAACGCGACCCAACCGGACCCCACATATCATCCATATACGTCTGAAATGTCCGCGAACCCTCATATTCATCTCAAATATGGGGAGTATATGAGGCTCTCGGACGCGCCCGGGCGCGACCGGGCATTCCACTACGTAGGACGTGGCACCACCCCGGACCACCTTTTTTTTTTTATTCTTTTATTTTTCTCTCTTCATCTCCATCAATCGCGTGCAAATGACCGGACATATGAGAAGAAAAATAAGAAATGTGGCTGCGTAAACGGATAAATAGAGGCTCAAAATGGACAGGCCCGGTCACTGACCGGGCGCGTCCGCGGGCATTTAAGGGTCATATCGGCTATGTTCGGTTGTAGATGCGCTTACACGTTTCGCTGCAAAATACACGTGTATTACATGTCTGGATGGTGGCTAGATAGTCTGTTGAAATTTCCGGAGGTCTCTGATTAATCATTGGCATCCCGGTTTCTATTTGTCTCTTGTACGCTGACATGTGGGCCTCCTACATGTTGACGAGGCACATGGCTGTCGTGGGGTTCACATGGGCCTTGGCCCATGGATTTGGTACGAACCAGAGCAGGATGCATCGTCGATCGATCCTCATCTAGGAATTTTTTATTGAACGCTCTCTGCGTCAAACTGTCCAGGTTTCGCATTGGACGCTCTCTGCGTCAAACTGTCCAGATTTCGCACATGGAACCAGCGATCGTTCGACTGGGCCGGCCGTTTCGGCTTTCACGTTTTTGGCAACCTTCTAGTCCTAGTGTTTCCAGCCGGTTTTTTTGGTTTTGGGAAACTTCTAGAAGGTTTCTGAACCGGTTTTTTTTATTGGTTCTGTTTTTTGTTTTCCTTTTTTCCCTGTTTTCTCTTTTTTCCTTGTTCCGTTTCCGTTTCTTTGTTTTTTCCTGTTTTCTTTTTTCTTTTTTGTTTCTTTATTTCTTTTTTATTTTGTCCTGATTTATTCATAAAAATCTTTAGAATTTGTTCGCATTCCCAAAAATTGATCGGCAGTTTCTAAAAGTATTCTCAAAATTAAAAGAATGTTCACGTTTTTGCAACAAATGTTCAAAAGGTGCAAAATTAAAAAATGTTTAAAATATTTGAAACTTTTTTGCCTTTCCAAGAAATGCCAGGATATTTTAAAATAAAAGGCTGCAATTTTTTGTAAATATGTTTGTGTTTTACAAATTTTGTTCAAAGATTTCAAAAAATGTTCTGGATTTCAAATATTTGTTAACATATTCAAAAATGTTTGTGCTTCCAAATTTGTTCAGGATTTTCGAAATTGTTTTCTGTTTCAAAAGTTGTTCTCAAATCTAGAAAAATGTTCGTGCTTTAGAAAATTGTTCATAAATTCTGAAAATGTTCAAATCCAAAATCTGTTCGTGATATCATAAAATTGTTTGCTTTTTGAAAACAAAATCGTATGTTAAAAATTTCGAGAACTGTAAAGGGTATTTTTAAAATCAGTGTCAAATCTAAATTTGTTCTCACATTTAGAAAAATGTTCGTGCTTTCAGAAATTTGTTCTACTTCTCAAATTTAGTTCAAAATTCTAAAAGTGTTCAAAAAAATTCATAATTTGCTTGTGTCTCCAAAGAATGTATGGATTTTTAAGTTCAAAAAATTGTTTGTGTTTTGTAACAAATGTTCAAAGTTTTCAAAAAATGTCTGGTTTTGAAAAGTCTTTCACGTATTGAAAAAATGTTCACAATTTTGAATTTTTTCGGGAATTTCAAAATTTTTCTCAATTTCAAAATTTTCTCTTAATTTTTTTAAATTGTTGGTGCTCTCAAAAATTGTTTTTGTTTCCAGATTTTGTTCAAAATTAAAAAAAATGTTGATGTTTATGGAAGAAGTGCAGGAACTTCTAGATGATTTCACGACTTCAGAAATTTTCAAAAAAAATTTATGATATTTTTTCAACGAGAGTTAACTTTGATGCTTCGATAGTTCTTTTAGTTTCGCGATGCTTATTTGGCGCAAGAGTAGTCTGGTCGTAGTGGCTTTGATCGAGGACACTTCATCGCGCCATCACAGGTTTGAGCCCCAAGTAACGCGAACCATTTTTGTGATTTTTACCTTCACTCCGCAATGGGCCGGCCCAAGTAGATTGCCCCCCGTGCGATTGGGCGACTACTTGCCGCAAAGAGCGGCATATAGGAAGTCCCCCTCATCTACTATAGTCGCACCCTTAAAAAAAATATAATGTGAATCAAACTGTGGGTTGGATGGTTAGAGCAACTCTAGCAGACCCCGTACGAACCCGTATAATTCTGGCGAGTATACGGGCTCGACCCAATTTTCTGGCCAGAATAGAGCCCGTATACTCGTCCGGCCTGTAAAATTTTCTACTGCGGCCCGCAAACCGCCCTCCCCTTCCCGAAGCAGTATGTCTACGGGTTTGCGGGGCAGATACGGGTCGAAACCCTATCCCCCCGCCGCCGCGTTTCCCCGCGATTCCCCACTCTCTCCCTCGGATTTCTCGTAGCCAGTGAGCCCTCTTCCGCCTCCAAACGCCATGTGGGGCCGTATGTGGAACTTCGGCGGCAGCGGCGACCCCGAGTGCGAGCAGTGTGTCCGCGCAGACGGCGCGAGGAAGCACGCGGCGAGAAAGTGGACGAGCAAGGGCCTCGAACCGCTGTCAAGGCTCCTCCATCGTGAGACCGAGGAGTACGACCGCCGGCACGGGCAGTCGCCCTCCTCGGCCGCGGGCTGTTCCTCGGCCGCCGGGGCCCTTCCGGCGTGGCGCTTCTCCCCATGAAGAGGGAGTGGTCGGAGGAGCCAGAGGACCTCGAGCTCGTCGCCGTCAAGCAGGAGCCGGAGGGGATCGAGCGCCAAGGCGTCGTCGGGCCTGAAGATTTCATGGCCGATGTCGACGCGATCGCGGCCGCCATTGCCGAACGGAGCTTGCGTGAGAAGGCGGAGTGCCGGCGCCACGACGAGGAGCTCGAAGACCTCATACTCCAGCAGGCGGTCGCGACCAACCTTTTCGCGAGGAGCAGAGGCAGATGTTCATCGATCTCGTCAGCTCCGATGAGGAGGACTGAGCTCCTCCACCACGTCGTCCTCAGCCGCGAGCTCGTCCATGTTGGTACATCGACTTAGGCCTCGCCGCCGCGAGATCCTCCAACCCCTTTCAGTAGTAGTAGTAGAAGAATATAGTATGTAAGATCTTGTAGGCCATGTGCGGCGATCTCGCGGTCTCCTGCTATCCCTGCAGGCACTGTGCGGCCCATGCATGCACACCTCGACCGATGATCGATCTCCTTCGGGCAGGGCGCACGTAGCAGCTTTTGCCTGCCCACGGCCCCGGCCGCGCGCCTTTCCGGTCGTCGTCAGTCACCCCGATCCGATCGACACCATCTCCTTCCCGAGATCGGGAGAGATCCTGCGTGCCTGCCTGCCTGCCCCCCGGCGTGGCGTTCCTGCCTCTCCAGAGTCCAGACAAAGCTCGGCTGGCAAATTCTTGTACCAGTACGTATGATCATTGTTCTCATGTGATCCGTACGAAGTGTCACGTATCCAGTTTTCCAATCCAAACGAATCCTGAGTGGAGCCCTAGTTCGACGGATCTGGCAATGGCTTCGACTAGCTACCATGCGTGACCATGTGAGCTACTACTTTCAGAAGTAGCATGTCTACCAAGTCTACTTAGCGCATCATAGTCCCCTTCTCGGTCAGTGCAATAAACTACTACCCCTAGTGATTAACACGAAAAATTATACAATGTGCTAGCACCAACCGATCCTCGGTACAAGTAGAGATTTGTTTGAAACGGCAGTGAAATCTCTTTCTGTTACGTACCCAAATTGCTCCCTTTGTATACATCATTCATGACCATTCCCCGCAAAAGAAAATTAAGTTTATCAAGTTGTGCTCCCGTTTGTTATTTGTTTGCAATCCTACGAATTAAACAAGGTTGGATCAATGCTACTTTGTTGGGTGCATTCTTCTTTGAGACGAGCCGCAAATGCCCAACTCCCATGAAAACCTGTATTTTTTTTGGCTAGACTTGGGCTAGGCTACACACGCAGGCAGAAATCACATATTTGACCTGAGGCCGAAATCAAATCACAAACTGACATGCTTTCAAAAAAAATTCGCTCTGCTGACCCTTTCGTGTGGCGCCCGACAGCTGGGCACCGCACACTACTATGCAGCGCCTCTGGCTTAGGCGTCGCACCTCCTACCAGCGTGGCAGGCCTGGTCCAGTTGCGGCCCCACAGACAGCACTGCAGCGCCTAAGGCTTGGGCGTCGCACTATGTATAGTGCAGCGCCCGTGTCTTAGGCGCTGCACGTTGACTTAGGCCGCATCGGGCCAGCCCCTCCCAGGCAGTTCTTCCACCTCTGAGAAGTTGCTCTCTGTACAGAGAGCGGCGGCGGCGCCCCCTTCGGATCCCCCCCACCCCTCTCAGATCTGAAGTTTTGAGGCCTGGATTCGATCTCCAATCCCTCCTAGTATGTAAACTCCTTCTTCCCTTTCTTTTCCTCCGTAAAATCGTTGCAATTTTAGGGATTTGCCCAAGATTAGGTGGAACCTTAGATTTGCTTGGTTTGGATCTTTGTTTGTCCAAGATTGTGTGTTGTGATGGAGGATGTGTAGTCATATCCGGTACTATATGATTCTTGTTAGTGAAACCTAGATTGTTTGTTTTTTTAGATATATATGAGATGCCTAGTTTTGTAGATAATTATGAGATGTTGAGTTTTGTAACTATATGTGAGATGTTGAGTTTATTTGAAATATGAGATGTTGAGTTTATTTGAACACATATGTCTACGATATATATATATGAGAATTTACAATCATTTATTCATTGTGTGAGAAGGAGATGTTGAGATTCTTGTAGATGAATACATATGAGATATTTAGATGAACACATATGAAATGTTGAGTGTTTACCGATATTTGAGATGAACTCATATATGTTTATTGTTTGAAATTTGTAAGGATGGTTTGGCTTACGACATGCAACACCGGGCCTACATGATGCGCGAGAAGGAGAAGGTAATAACTAGTAATCTAAATATTTTGCAAATTTGCCTTTAGCTAAAATTTGCATGCCCTAAGATTTGTCATTACTTGTTTTTTGCAGAGGCTTGAACCTCTGAAGATTCAATATCATGGGGTCTCTGGTCCTGCCATGCCTTACGATGAGCGGTACACACCGTACATCAAGCAGACAGGACTACTCCCATGGATTCTGCTGGTCAGCCGGTCCACGCCGAATCTGAATGCTCCACTGGTGTCCGCTCTTGTTGATCGGTGGAGGCCGGAGACGCACAGTTTCCATCTTCGGACTGGGGAGATGACCGTGACGCTCGAGGATGTCTCGTTGATCACCGGTCTTGCTATCGACGGGAGGCCTCTCTACATGAGCACCGATTCTGATGGGTGGCGCGAGCAGATGATTGCTCTTATCGGTATGGCTCCTACCAAGGCTGAGGCTGATGTAGAGGAGGGAGAAGAGAAGAAGAAGAGGGAAAGGAAAGCAGCCGGAGCTGCTTTCACGTGGATTCATAATAACTTTGCGACGTGCCCTCCGGATGCCACTGATGATGTGATCCAAACACATGCTCGTGTGTATATGTGGTACGTTGTGTCGAGGACTTTGTTTCCTGACTCAACTGGCAAGAAAGCTCCATGGATATGGCTGAAGGCGTTGACCGTCTTTGATAGCAAATGGAGCTGGGGTTCAGCGACTCTTGCCTACTTGTACCGACAGGTAGTTGGTCTGTTTTGTGATTAACTCATTTCTTCATTAGCAATGCAAGCTTGTTGTCAAGTTAACATTGTTTTTCTTTCATATGCAGCTGGACGATGCGTGTTGCAGGATCACAGATAGTGCAGGCATTGGTGGTAATCTGCTTCTACTTTCTGTATGGAGCTGGGAGCGTCTGCCTGTTGGACGCCCGAAGAGTGTCAGGTTTGATCCTTGGTATGCAGATGAACATGACGAATTACGGCGCCCCACGTGGGCTTACAAGTGGGATATCGTTTTCGAGATGACGAACGATGTCAATCTCATGTACCAAAAGTACATTGCCGAGTTGGACACGATTACGCCTGAGCAGGTAAGGAGGTCATTACTTCAGTCCTTTCTCACGCTTGCTTGAAAAATAGTCATCAAATTTGCATTGTTGCCCTGTTTCATAGGTGGTATGGCAGCCATATGGCATGGGTGAGAGCTTGGGGTACACTGAGGAGTTCCGCCTCAACCCTATGTGCTTGCGGGATAAGGATCTCTGGCTTGTGCGGTGCCCACTGATATGCAACTGGGCGGTTGCGTTTCATTTGCCGCATCGCGTGTATCGTCAGTTTGGTCTTTTCCAGCCTCACCTGCCGGATTGGGTGGACACGGACAAAGCACTTCATAGGTAAGAGAGCATGTCTGCGTATTGTCTAAGCATCGGGACTCCTTTTGATTGTGCTAATGTTTGGTTTTATACCACGCAGGTTGGACAGGAGAAGGCAGCGAAAGATAAAGGACTTGGACAAGCATCATGCTCCGTATGTTACCCGCTTCCAGCTTTCTGTGGAGCAAGCTCATAGCACTGCACACGCCCAGCTTCGTGAGCATAACCCAGTTGCTTTTGATAACTACATACGATGGCTTCTTGAAAATACTCGAGTTGAGATATGCCCGCCGACATATAGTGAGGATATTCTTGAAGAACCCATAAACTTTGAGGATCTATCAAAGGGGAAGTACAACAGAGATGTCAGGTTAGGGCAAGGAGTCCCTGCTGTTCCGGTGATTAACTATGTGGTAAAGTGTTCCTTCTTTACTTTTCTGTTGGCCGTATTACACATGTTTGAATGGCTAACGTGTTCATTCTTTCTCATCCGCAGCGCACCGAGATCAAGAAAGTAGCTGATGAGAGCCAGTCTATTTCCGAGAACACACCAGTTGGAAAAGGCAATGATGATGGTTCACTACGAGCATTCCTCAAGGTACATATCGCATTCACTATGAGAGCCAGTCTATGTTGCGGAGTTTGATATCTTCCACACTTGTTCATGTTACAGCGTCAGGCCAAGAAGTTGTTACACAAGCTTGCCATCCGCATTCTTGTGCCGGCACATGTGAGTTGGTAGACAACTCACTATGCGCCAAGTGGGACCTCCATTCCATGGCCTTGCACGCACAATCCATGGACATGTTGGCACTTCACATTTGATCGTGTAACGCACATTCACGTCCGAGTTGGCCACTTTATGTGGACGATAATGTGTAACCGAGTAGTTGTCGAGCCACATCTTTAATTCGAAGAAGGATTGAAACTCACAACCGGGATATATCCCGTTCTTGCCGTCTTCCAAATCACGGTGAGAACTTGGCCTAGCTCCAAGAGATATGCATTTGCCACCATCCACAACGGCTTCATCCGCGAGACTAAGGTCCTTGAACAATGGTGTCTTGTGATCCCGCCCGAATACCTTCTTGAATGCTTGGGCCTCCTTCGGCGTGAACCCCTCCTCATCAACTTCTTCATCGGGACCATCGTCATCCGAGTCCGATGCATATGCACGGGAAAAAGGGATGGATTGGTCCATTGTCTCTTGCACATGATATTGGTCGAGATCACCCACATTGTTGTCATGGAGATCAACTTCGTTGTCATCCTCCTCGTACTCATCATTCTCCTCTTCAAAACCTTCATTTTGGTTGTTTGGAGTCGGGCTCAATGTTGGCCAATCTTGTTGCGTGAAATGAGGTTCACTCATTTGATCTTGGTTCATGGGTGGGGGAGTGCTAGCAACCAACGGGGAGGGGTTCTAGTTCCAGTCTAAATTCAAAGTAGACTCAACCTTCTTGGAGGCAAATAACTCAAGAGCCTTGTCTAGAGATTCGGCAACTGTCTCCTTGTATGCAACCCAACGTTGCTCGGAGTTCACACGCATTGTGTTCCAACAGATGTGCATTCCAAAACCAACATTATGCCTTCCCTCGAACTCAACAACGTAACTTGGGTCCATCCAATTCAAACTTTCCTCACTTGTTCCAAAAGCTCCGCATAGCTAGGACTACTCTCAAACACCATGCCAAGCTCATCCGGGTCCGTCTCAACATTGCCTTTCAAAAAGGCCTCTTTATCCACATGATGAACATAAACACATGTTCTCCCCATCCCTACAATAATCAAAAACACACATATATCAAGTAAGTACTTAACAAAAATATTTGCACACATATGCCCTAACATATATATGAATTAATAACCCTAACCCCCACATAACAATTACCACAACCCTAACCATAGCATAACCCTAACACCAACATCAAACACACATAACCCTAACACCAACATCAAACACACATAACCCTAACCCTAACATACTATGGAAGCCTAACCAACCCAAATTAGCAAAGAAACATAACATCATTCAACACAAATTTACAAATCCAAATCAAAACTAGGGTTTCCCCAAAGTAGCAAGATTTGAGCAAATGTGACAATTCTTATGGATGAAAATGAGGGGATCGGAGGAGATTACCTTAAGGGAGGGGTTGGCTTCGAAATCCACAGTCAAATACTCCGGATTTGCAAGATTTGAGAAGGATTTGAGAGGGGGAGAGGGGAAGAGAGGAGGGGCGCAAGTCTAAGGCTTTGGGTGGGGTGGGGGTGTGTGGGGTGGGGGTGGGAGGGGAGACAGGGTGGGGCCAGCCCAAGTGAAACACAGACTGTGCAGCACCCAAGAGCTAGGCGCTGCACATTACAGGTGTGGCGCCTAAGCCTTAGGCGCTGCAGTGCTGTCTGTGGGGCCGCAACTGGACCAGGGCTGCCACGCTGGCAGGAGGTGCGGCGCCTAAGCCAGAGGCGCTGCATAGTAGTGTGCGGCGCCCAGCTGTCGCGCGCCACACGAAAGGGTCAGCAGAGAGATTTTTTTTTGAAAGCAGGTCAATTTGCGATTTAATTTCGGCCTCAGGTCAAATATGTGATTTCTGCCACACACGCACCCGTCCAATAACCCAAATGCAAATAAGCGCACATGGGAATCCGACGAGATGTCACCGCAGCCTTCCTCTTCCTCTTCCTCTTCCTCTTGTCACATGTGCATGCGCGCCAGTACGGTACCCATGGTGCACCGTATCCAGACCGAATGTGTACCGGCCCCGATCGAGAAGCACAAGGAGAAGACGCGATCCCACAATCTTTTCTCAAATCGGCCGTACGAGATTCTGTTGGTGGAGCCAAGGATCCGGTCCACCGCCGCTGCTGTCCCGTTAATTACTTTATTTACTTCCTCCTCTGCACAGTACTACGGACGTAGTTCTACCTCGTTCTTGGCCAGACTACTGTCGCCGTCGCCGCAGCATGTACTGTACTGCATAAGAAGATGGTGCGGTTTACCTTGCCGATTAGTTTTTGGGCGTGTAGTGATTTCTGCGTGGATCTTCGAGATCCTTGTGCGCCTGTTGCCGAAATAACGCATCACAGATTCACAGCTCACACCACATGCGGCCAATGTTGTTTTATGGCACGCAGATCTGCAGGAATTCAAGAACGATCCTGTTGCCGGCAAGGCGTCGACGATCGGGGCATGCATGGTGTTTAATTCGCGTGCATTGCATTGCATGGGCGGTCGCGTCTGCCTATGTGCGTGATCTTGGTTGCTTCGGGTTGGTGCCAAACCAACTTTGAATGCTCTCTCTCCGCTGTTCGAGGCCCTCCGGTTGGTGTAGGCTGGATTGGATGCGTGCGTGCGCATCTTCCATCTGCGTAAGCATTAGCTTTGGCTTTGCTCCGTCAGATCAGATCAGGAGAAGGAGGAGAGATCATCTAGATCGGAACATAACTGGATGCATGCACCAGCAGATCGAGCAGAGTACTGAGTGAGATTAGATTAGATTAGATTAGATTAGAGATGACCCTTGTGCGCTCGTACTCATCTGTCCTTACTTCGTGACTGTACTACTCCACTCCGCTGGCCGAAACACATCTTTTGCAATGCTTTTCACAAAAAAGAACACACATTATTCATCCACGGCAACTGCAGTGTATCCACCTGTCATTTCCATAGCCATTGCATGTGTTGGAAAGCATTTCGTGGATACCTGGGCCGCGACCAACAGGATGCGTCGTCGATCCTCATCGTATACTTTGCACAGAGTAGACACGCTGCTAAAGGAAAAACATACAGTGTCTCTCGGTGAGACAGGTGACACCTCATGACGAGTAGAGAGCAGGAACAAGACGGCATGGGGTCGGATTATTCATTATTTCCCCCTCTCCTTTCGATGTTGTGGTGCCACACCGTCACCGCCTCCTCTCCGGCCATGTGCGGCGATCTCGCGGTCTCCTGCTTCCCATACAGACGCTGTACGGGGGCAAAATTTCGTGTTTTGACCCTTTTCACGTCTAAAATCGAGATCTAACCCCGGTTTGAAATTATTTCGACATTTGACTCTTTCAGCTACCGCCGTTCGCCGTGGCGGTAGATGTGTACAGGCTACCGCCATTCTACCTGGCGGTAGGGTACTTTGACGGTCGTCTGGCCGTTAATGGGGGCTGACGTAGCAAAGGGACCTACCGCTGCAGGGCTCGGCGGTAGGCTCGAACACCCTACCGCCCAGGTCCCCGGCAGTAGGGTCCTGGAGATAATGTTCGGTGGGGTCCACTCACCACTCACCCACTCCACTTATCTTCTTTCTCCCCGAGCTCACACTCTCTCCCCCTTTTCTTCCCCACCAAAGCACCCACTAGATCCACCTCCATTGCTTGAGATTTGTCCCGTGGATCGAGGCTTTTGCATCACCCAAGGTACCTCCCCCATCCCCCCTTCATTTGGTTGGTTCAAATCATCTAGTTTTGTTGGAATGAACTAGTTTTGGAACCTCCTATTTCTTCCTCTAGTTTAGCATTTATTGTGCATTTATGGCACATTTATGGGGCATTTATGGTGTATTCATTGTTGATCTAAGTAATATGTGTCACTCTTTGTTGTGGCAAGCTAGCTTAAAAGTTAGGGTTAGTGAAAGCACAAGTGCTCCCTAGGTGGTTTTGGTAATTAATGTCAACATATCTCTTGTTGGACTAACACTTTTATCTAGTATGTTTCAGATAAGTTCAACAATGGAGTGACATGGACTAAAGGATGTGGGAACTCCTTCAAGATGCTAAGGACAAATGATTGGTTCAAGCTTCAAGCTCAAGACTCTTCATTTTACATTTTAGTGATCCAAGATCACATTGAGTCTATAGGAAAAGCCAATACTATCAAGGAGGGATGAGGTGTTGCTTAATGAGCCTCTTGCTTCAAGTGCTTAGTGATATGTTCCAAATACCCTTAACTACTTTCCCACTTCCACACATATGTCCTAAAACCTAAAGTCAAACTCGGCCCCACTGCTTCTTCCTATCCGGCGCCACCGAGTTTGGATGTCTTAGCCACTGCCACAAACCCTAGGCAAATCGGTCTCACCGATAGGGATCTCGGTCTCACCGAGATGGGATTGTAATCTCTCTGTGTATGTCCATTATCAAAATCGGTCTCACCGAGTTTGAGCAATCGGTACTACCGAGATTACAATGCAAACTCTCTGGTTAACTTAGTATCAAAATCAGTCCCATCGAGTTTGAATAATTGGTCCAACCGAGTTTACCTGACCAACTCTCTGGAAAGCTTATTACCAAAATCGGTCTTATCGAGTTTGAGTAATCGGTCTTACCGAGATTACGTTATGCCCTAACCCTAACCATATCGGCCCTACCGAGTTGCATTTCGGTCCCACCAAAATTCCTAATGGTCACTAAATTTGCTAAATCGGTCTGACCGAGTTTGTTGATTCGGTCCCACCGAGTTTGGTAAATTGTGTGTAACGGTTAGATTTTGTGTGGAGGCTATATATACCCCTCCACCTCCTCTTCATTCGTAAAGAGAGCCATCAGACTGAACCTACACTTCCAGCATCCTATTTGTGAGAGAGAACTACCTACTCATGTGTTGAGGCCAAGATATTCCATTCCTACCATATGAATCTTGATCTCTAGCCTTCCCCAAGTTGCTTTCCACTCAAATCTTCTTTCAACCAGATCCAAATCATATGAGAGAGAGTTGAGTGTTGGGGAGACTATCATTTGAAGCACAAGAGCAAGGAGTTCATCATCAACACACCATTTGTTACTTCTTGGAGAGTGGTGTCTCCTAGATTGGCTAGGTGTCACTTGGGAGCCTCCGACAAGATTGTGGAGTTGAACCAAGGAGTTTGTAAGGGCAAGGAGATCGCCTACTTCGTGAAGATCTACCGCTAGTGAGGCAAGTCCTTCGTGGGCGACGGCCATGGTGGGATAGACAAGGTTGCTTCTTCGTGGACCCTTGATGGGTGGAGCCCTCTGTGGACTCGCGCAACCGTTACCCTTCGTGGGTTGAAGTCTCCATCAACGTGGATGTACGATAGCACCACCTATCGGAACCACGCCAAAAACATCTGTGTCTCCAATTGCGTTTGAATCCTTCAAAACCCTTCCCTTTACATTCTTGCAAGTTGCATGCTTTACTTTCCGCTGCTCATATATTATTTGCATGCTTGCTTGATATGTGTTGTGAATGTTAAACTTGTGCCTAAACTCCACTTAAACTTAAGGAAATTTAAAAACTGCAACTTTGGTACCTAGTGTCTAATTACCCCCTCTCGAGACACCTCTTCTCAAGGTCCTACAAGTGGTATCAGAGCATTGGTCTCCATTGCCTTGGTTTAATCACCATTGGAGGAAGATGGATGAGTCTACTTTGGGGAGTCTTAGACATAGAGTGCCTATTCTTGATGGAGAGTATTTTCATGAGTGGAAAAATGAGATGCTTGTAATTTTCAATCAATATCATTTGGACAAGTACATTGCTAGCCCTTGTGCACTTTATGTTGACCCTATGCATCCTACCCATGATGAGTCAATTGACATGATTAGGAATCTTAGAACTGCCGAACTTATTATTAGAGGATTGCCTAGAAACTTGATTGGATGTTTGCCTACTCTTAAGTGTGCCTACACCATATGAAAATTTCTTGAGGAACGATTTCTAGATTATTCTTTGAAAAATCTTGATGAAATTCTCCATATGTCTATTGCTTTGAGTAAAATGAATACTAGTGATCCTATGTTTGGTGATCGTCTATTTGAGCTTACAAACCCTATGCGTGGCAAAGGAAATGTTGGTATTATTAGTGATATTATTTCCGAAGCTATAAAAATTCATAAGCAAGATCATTGTCAAACTCACTCTAACGAATCACCCTCTCTAGGATTTGATCCACCACATGACAATGTTGAACATGGATACTATGATGAGGATGATGATAGTGACTTCGACCTTGATGATGCAATGAGACATTTTGGGTCTTATGGCAAATCTTCGGGGATATATGTCAGGAGGAAAGGAATGGGTTCTTGATAGTGGATGTACCGATCACATGACCGGAGATAAAGACATGTTTCGTGAGCTTGCTGAAAATGATAGTCCTCGAAAGTATGTCACTTTCGGTGAAAACTCAAAGGGTAAGGTGGTTGGACTCGGTAAGGTGGCCATATCACATGATAGCTCCATACAAAATGTCATGCTCGTTGAATCTCTTGGATACAACTTACTTTCAGTATCTAGACTTGCTGATTTCGGTTTCAATGTCCTATTTACTGAAGTAGATTGCCAAGTGTTTCGTCAAGACAATCATAAAATGGTCTTTACCGGTGTGCGTAGAGGTGATCTATACATTGTTGATTTCACTAAAAAGGCTCAACCTAAAACTTGCTTCATTGCTAAATCCTCAAAAGGTTGGTTATGGCATAGACGATTAGGTCATGTCGGTATGCGAAACATTGACAAGCTTATTAAGGGAAATCATATCCTTGGAGTTAATGATGTCATATTTGATAAGGATAGACTTTGCAGTGCTTGTCAGGCAGGTAAACAGGTTGGATGAAGGCATCCCGTGAAGAACATTATGACCACAAGGAGGCCACTCGAATTACTTCATATGGATCTCTTTGGTCCCAACTCCTACAAGAGTCTCGGTGGAAATTCTTTTGGTCTAGTTATAGTTGATGATTTTTCAAGATTTACGTGGGTGTTCTTTCTCGATGATAAATCGCAGGTTCAAAAGATCTTCAAAAACTTTGCTAGGAAGTCCCAAAATCAATTTGAAGTGAAGATCAAGAAGGTTCGCAGCGACAATGGAACGGAGTTCAAGAACACAAATGTGGACACCTTTCTTGACGAAGAAGGGATTTCACACGAGTTCTCGGCTACGTACACACCTCAAAAAAATGGAGTTGTTGAGAGGAAGAACCGGACGCTCATCCAAATGGCGAGAACGATGCTTGATGAGTACAAGACACCGAAGCACTTTTGGGCAGAAGCGGTTGAGACAGCTTGTCATGCAACAAATCGCTTGTATCTTCACAAGCTACTCGGCAAGACGGCATACGAGCTCCTCACCGGTAACAAACCCCAAGTTGGATACTTTCGAGTATTCGGCTCAAAGTGCTACATTCTTGATAAGCATCGTCGTTCTAAATTTGCTCCTAAGTCTCATGAAGGTTTCCTACTAGGTTATGGCTCAAACTCTCACACTTACCGTGTCTACAACAATTTCACCCAAAAGGTTGAAGAGACGGTAGATGTGAAGTTTGATGAATCTAACGGCTCACAAGTAGAGCAATTGCCAATTGATGTAGGAGACAAAGATCCTTCGGAAGCAATCCAAGACTTGTCTATTAGCAAGGTCCGTCCAACGGAGGTGAAGGAGAGTACCTCGTCCGTCCAAGTGGAAGCTTCTACTTCAAGACAAGGTGAACCAAGAGTTGATACGGAAGCATCCACAAGTGGGACACACCAAGATGAAGAAAACGAGGAAGTGCATCAAGATGAACGTCAACAACCTCCTTCTCCACCACGAGAAGAGAACGACAACGCCAACAATGAAGAAGGCCAAGAAGAAGAACAAGATGAAGAAGATGTTCAACGAAGACCCAAGCAAATGCTTTCACGAGTTCGAGCAAGAATTGCTAAAGATCATCCCGTCGAGCAAATCTACAATGACATTCAAACCGGGAGAATCACTTGCTCTAAAACTCGTTTAGCTAACTTTTGTGAAAACTATTCTTTCATCTCTAGCATTGAACCTATGAAGGTTGAAGAAGCATTGGAAGATCCGTATTGGATAAATGCTATGCATGAAGAGCTACACAACTTTGAGAGGAACCAAGTTTGGACATTGGTTGAGAAGCCCAACAACAACCACAACATCATCGGTACCAAATGGGTGTTTCACAACAAGCAAGATGAAGATGGACAAGTAGTTCTTAACAAAGCACGTCTCGTCGCTCAAGGCTACACGCAAGTCGAAGGTATGGACTATGGTGAGACTTACGCCCCCGTTGCTAGACTTGAGTCCATTCGCATCTTACTTGCCTATGCTAATCATCATGATATCACCTTGTACCAAATGGACATTAAAAGTGATTTTCTAAATGGTGAAATAGAGGAGGAAATTTATGTTAAGCAACCTCCCGGCTTTGTCAATCCTAAGAAACCCAATCATGTTTACAAACTTCACAAAGCTCTTTATGGTCTTAAACAAGCTCCTAGAGCGTGGTATAAATGCTTGACCAAGTTTCTTATTGAAAAAGGCTTTGAAATTGGGAAAATAGATTCAACGCTTTTTACTAAAAGGGTTAATGGAGAACTCTTTGTGTGCCAAATTTATGTTGATGATATAGTGAAAAGTTTGGGAAGCTAATGTCGGAGAAGTTTGAGATGCCTATGATGAGTGAACTCAAATTCTTTCTTGGGTTGCAAATCAAGCAAACTAAGGAGGGTACTTCCGTTTCTCAAACGAAGTACACCAAGGACTTATTCAAGAAGTTCAATATGCAAGAATGCAAAGGTATGACTACACCCATGCCTACTAGTGGACATCTTGACTTGACCAAAGATGGTGAACCGGTTGATCAAAAGGTTTATCGCTCTATGATTGGTTCATTGTTATATCTATGTGCTTCACGTCCCGATATCATGCTAAGTGTGTGCATGTGTGCACGATATCAAGCTGCTCCTAAAGAATGTCGTCTTAAGGCTGTGAAAAGGATAGTGAGATACTTAATCCATACACCAAATTTTGGCATTTGGTATCCTAAGAGGGTCTCTTTCGATCTTGTTGGCTACTCCGACTCGGACTATGCCGGAGACAAGGTTGATAGAAAGTCCACTTCGGGTACTTGTCAATTTCTTGGTAGATCTCTTGTGTCTTGGTCCTCCAAGAAACAAAACTCGGTATCCTTATCCACCGCCGAAGCGGAATACATTGCCGCTGGTTCATGTTGTGCTCAATTACTTTGGATGACCCAAACTCTTAAAGATTATGGGATATATGTGAAACATGTTCCATTTCTTTGTGACAATGAAATTGCTATCAAAATTGGTCATAATCCTGTGCAACATTCTCGAACTAAGCATATTGAACTTCGTCATCATTTCATTCGAGATCATGTTGCTAAGGGTGACATTGATCTTAAGCATGTTCGCACCGAAAAGCAATTAGCGGATATATTCACGAAACCTCTTGATGAGAAAGTGTTTTACAGGTTAAGAGGAGAATTGAACATCATTGATGCTTCGAACTTGGAGTAGAAACTCCATTGGATACATGCAAGACATGAGCTTATGACTAATCCTTGATATTTCTCTTATGATGAAAATCTTATGTCTTTGATATATTTGGATCTTGCATGTTATCTAACCCATGTAGGTACTTGGTTGAATCAAATTCCATGAGGTTGTAATCTACTCATATCTTGAGAAATCTCTACATCACCAAGTCTCTACACTATGGTGGTTGAAGACAAGGAAGCACAAAAACCATTCAAACATATCCTTTGACAAATTCTATGTTGAGCTTCATGATTGTCATTTTTGGATACACAAGTGCTCTTCCTTGCAAGAACTAACCCATGTAGGTAGATGAACTCAAATTCCAAGTGGTTCTCCCAACTCTTGATGAGCAACATCAACCTTGAGCAACCCACACAAGTTCAACTACATGGACAACACCACCAACCAAGGTATGTTATTCCATCTTAGAGAAGCTTTACTCAAAGTCATGAGTTAAAGCAACTCGACAAGATGTGAATACATCAAGATGCTTAAACAAAAAATGGCAACCCCATTTTGAGCTTAAACGATGAGTATGACCTATGATCAAGTGATCTCACTTGACTCCTAAGTCAATGTACTCTAACATAGGTGACTTTGTCGCCGACCATCTCTAGATGAAGTTCTCTTATGCTCTTTTCTGTGTTTTTGCATTCGTCTCATGCATATTTGTTTGCCCTTTAAAAAAACAAAAAAAACTTCATCTAGATTTCCTTCTGTTTTCTCTGCATTTTCTGCATCAAATTTATTGCATATCATTCAGTTAATTCCTTGCAAATCCTTGTGAGATATTATTAGTCTAGTGAGCTGAGGTGACAAGTTTTTTCGCTGCATGAACTCGGTTACACCGATATGTTATTTTTGGTCCAACCGAATCCTTTCTGTCCAACCGAAGCATACCACTCGGTGCCATCGATTTCACCATAGGAAAAACAGTTTGCCACTTATTCTGTGTTTCTTCTGATCCAGCTCCACTCAATGAATCTTGTCCTCTACATGCATCACATTTTTATAAATGCTTTGTGCTGTGACTCAAGGACCATACCCATTCAACAAATTCCAGAAAACCCTTCTTGGAAATTGATGTCAAAGGGGGAGAGAGAGATCACATCAAAGCTTATCACTTAAAGAGAGATCCTCAGGGAGAGAGAGAGATCTCCAGGGGGAGAGAATACTCAAGTATAAAGTATTTCTCAAGGCTCCCAGATGCTTAGTGTTCAAGAGGAGAGATGCCACATGTCTTCTTGAGGGGAAAGACATGTTCATATGTGCTTATTTGCATTAGTTTGCATTAGCTCTGTTCATTTATATCTTTCAGCTCTGATTTTCTGTTCCCTATCTTCTCCCAGTATCCCATGCTAGATTCAGGGGGAGCAAGACATCTAAGCGAAAGAAATCATTCAAATTCATTGCATATCTTTACTCTTGGGGACATGTCTAATCCAATGTAGTACTTAGTACTCACTCTCTACATGTCATCCCAGTCTTGGTATTCTTGTGGTTTCTTTTGTTTGCTCTGGCTAGTAGGTGCATCTGTGTTATCTAACCTTATTTTCACAGGTTCATTCCATCCTAAGCAAACTCAAGACTACAAGGTAAGTATATGCCTCAGAATCATGTGAATGAGGAATTCTTGCTGATGTACATATTGTTTGCAAGAATGACTCATGGACATGAAGGTATTTTCTTTAATATTCTTTGCTCTGATGCATATGGCCAAGATACATGTAACACATTGCCTGCTCTATCATGGTTATGCTCTCACATGCTTCTATATTCCATATTCACATGATTGCATACATGTAGGGGGAGCCTATGCTTGTTACATGTCTTTCCAAAGCTTTACTTGCTGTTCCTTATATCTTTATCTAAAGCTTTGATGTATGTTGTCATCAATTACCAAAAAGGGGGAGATTGAAAGCACAAGTGCTCCCTAGGTGGTTTTGGTAATTAATGTCAACATATCTCTTGTTGGACTAACACTTTTATCTAGTATGTTTCAGATAAGTTCAACGATGGAGTGGCATGGACTAAAGGATGTGGGAACTCCTTCAAGATGCTAAGGACAAAGGATTGGTTCAAGCTTCAAGCTCAAGACTCTTCATTTTACATTTTAGTGATCCAAGATCACATTGAGTATATAGGAAAAGCCAATACTATCAAGGAGGGATGAGGTGTTGCTTAATGAGCCTCTTGCTTCAAGTGCTTAGTGATATGTTCCAAATACCCTCAACTACTTTCCCACTTCCACACATATGTCCTAAAACCTAAAGTCAAACTCGGCCCCACTGGTTCTTCCTATCCGGCACCACCGAGTTTGGATGTCTTAGCCACTGCCACAAACCCTAGGCAAATCGGTCTCACCGATAGGGATCTCGGTCTCACCGAGATGGGATAGTAATCTCTGTGTGTATGTCCATTATCAAAATCGGTCTCACCGAGTTTGAGAAATCGGTACTACCGAGATTACAATGCAAACTCTCTGGTTAACTTATTATCAAAATCGGTCCCATAGAGTTTGAATAATCGGTCCAACCGAGTTTGCCTGACCAACTCTCTGGAAAGCTTATTACCAAAATTGGTCTTACCGAGTTTGAGTAATCGGTCTTACCGAGATTACGTTATGCCCTAATCCTAACCATATCGGTCCTACCGAGTTGCATTTCGGTCCCACCGAAAATCCTAACGGTCACTAAATTTGCTAAATCGGTCTGACCGAGTTTGTTGATTCGGTCCCATCGAGTTTGGTAAATTGTGTGTAACGGTTAGATTTTGTGTGGAGGCTATATATACCCCTCCACCTCCTCTTCATTCGTAAAGAGAGCCATCAGACTGAACCTACACTTCCAGCATCCTATTTCTGAGAGAGAACTACCTACTCATGTGTTGAGGCCAAGATATTCCATTCCTACCATATGAATCTTGATCTCTAGCCTTCCCCAAGTTGATTTCCACTCAAATCTTCTTTCAACCAGATCCAATTCCTATGAGAGAGAGTTGAGTGTTGGGGAGACTATCATTTGAAGCACAAGAGCAAGGAGTTCATCATCAATGCACCATTTGTTACTTCTTGGAGAGTGGTGTCTCCTAGATTGGCTAGGTGTCACTTGGGAGCCTCTGACAAGATTGTGGAGTTGAACCAAGGAGTTTGTAAGGGCAAGGAGATCGCCTTCTTCATGAAGATCTACCGCTAGTGAGGCAAGTCCTTCGTGGGCGACGACCATGGTGGGATAGACAAGGTTGCTTCTTCGTGGACCCTTCGTGGGTGGAGCCCTCCGTGGACTCGCGCAACCGTTACCCTTCGTTGGTTGAAGTCTCCATCAACGTGGATGTACGATAGCACCACCTATCGGAACCACGCCAAAAACACCCGTGTCTCCAATTGCGTTTGAATCCTCCAAAACCCTTCCCTTTACATTCTTGGAAGTTGCATGCTTTACTTTCCGCTGCTCATATACTCTTTGCATGCTTGCTTGATATGTGTTGTGAATGTTAAACTTGTGCCTAAACTCCACTTAAACTTAAGGAAATTTAAAAACTGCAACTTTGGTACTTAGTGTCTAATCACCCCCCTCTAGACACCTCTTCTCAAGGTCCTATAGTTAGAGGTTTAGTTAGGTTAGGGTTAGGGTTATTGTTAGGGTTAGTGCTATGATTAAGGTAAACTACTTGTTAGATTCAAACCTTATATTTTAGCTAGTTCATCCATATGAAATGACCGGTCCATGGATGACTCAATTTTGTTCTATTGTTTTTAGATGGATAAACTAGTGAATGTGCATTATTTGGACAAGGCAGCTTTCATGCATGGAAATGCCAACGAAGGGGAGGAGGCCATGGTTTTTGACACAAGCCCGAGCTATGATGATATTGTCGTGAAAGTGAGAAACGTCCTCAATTGGATTAACCCAAGTGATGGTGTGAAGCTTATTGGATGTTATGATGTGGGAGTGGGAGTAAGATCCCTATTAAATAGTATGCCCATCACCTCTCAATTGCACTGGGATGTGTATTAGGAGAAAGTTGAGGGATCACAAGACAAGTCACTTGAGTTATTTGCCACAAGACAATTCAAGGTTGAAGTTCCTCGGCCACTACTTGATTTGAACCGGAATGTGACCTCCCCAATGCATGATGCTGTCGTGGTGTTTGACCACAATGCGGCTAGCCAACCACCAAGTAGCCAACCAAATGAATAGGACATCATCAATGCTAGAGCAATAGTTCTTGTAGGTGATGATCATGTTGAAGATGAGGCTGTTGCTCATGTTGATGAACATGCAAATGTTCATGTTTATGGAGATGCCATTGCTCATGTTGATGGAGATGCTATTGCTCAAGATGATGTGTATGCGGAAGAAGAAGAGATTCATTACAATCCCATTGGTGACTTGGATGTCATTGTGCGTTGGTGCCTTCCGAGCACGATGATAATTGGCAGTGGTTTATGGATCATGTGAGGACGAAGGTGCAGTGGTTTATGGATCATGTGAGAACGAAGGTGATTGGCCCCAAAATAGAGGTGTGCATCATATCGGATCGCCATCATGGGATTTTGAAAGCAATAGAAGTTGATATTCCAGGCTATCAAAAGCTCCAACACCGTTGGTGCATGAGGCATTTCGTGGCAAACTTTTACCGTGCATGCAAGAGTACGGAGTTTTGCAAAGATCTTACCCATGTTTGTGTGGCATTCAACACCGCCACATTCCAAAGCCGCTATGATAAGCTATTTGAGGCTTTGAAAAAGAACAAAGGAGGGAGAGAATTCTTGACAAGGAATTTTCCGGAGAAGCATAAGTGGTCACGTGCTTACGACGAAGGAGGTTTCCGATATGGAGACATGACAAGTAACATGGTGGAATGCTTCAACAATGTGCTCAAGGGTGTCCGTTCTTTGCCGGTCACTGCAATAGTGAAATATACCTTCTTCAAGCTCAACAAGTATTTTCTGAGGCATTCCGAAGAGACGGCCAAATGGATAGGTGAGAAAATGGAATTTCCCTTCAAAGTTGAGGATTGGTTGAAGCATAAAGCGTGCAAGTCTTGGCATCAACAAATCATTAGTTTCAATGAAAAAGAACAAATCTACCAAGTCGATGAGCCGGGTGGCACAACAAGGGACGACATGACATATGGTGGAGTAGCATATGAGGTGTGCCTCAAGACCCGGTGGTGTCAGTGCGAGAGACCTCACAAGTATCATTGGCCTTGCTCGCATGTGATGGCCGCCGCAAGGTTCAGAAACTTGAAAGTATCGGATGGAACCACCTTGCGGTTGCATGAGTTCACATTGGAATGAACGAGGTTGACATGGGCTCCTAGGTTTCATCCCTTCCTAGATCAATCACAGTGGCCTGAGTATCATGGGCCACACATCGTCCCCGACCCTGAACTCATGGTGCCTACAAAGGGAAGAAGAAGAAAGAAGAGGTTTAGGGGTGACATGGATGACCTAGCTGGATACACCGGAATGAAACAATTTGGTAGCGGCCATTTCATGGAGGCACCGGACATCAACAGTTGTGGTAAATGTGACGAGCCGGGACACAATGTTAGGAAATGCACCAAAAAGCCACGGACCGATGCCAACACTCCGGATCCTAGTGAAGGTGGTGCCCGAAGAGGAGGTACCAGTGGCACACGAGGAGGTAGGAGTGGTAGTGGACGAGGAGGCATGAGTGGTGCGCGTGGAGGACGGACAAATCTTGGCGGTAGTGGACGAGGAGACAACATTAGAGGGCATGGGCGGCGGTCGGGTACCGGTGGCCGTGGTCGTAGGACGAGGCCACCGTGTGCTAACCGCGAGGATATGCCGGACAAGTGGACAGACGCCGAGTTGGATAAGGTGAAGGACAAAGATATGAGAACTCCATCTTGTTGGTGTGGAGATGTTTGCAAAGTTAAGGTATCCACCGAGCGCAAGAAATCATGGATGGAAGGAAGAAGATATTTTGTTTGTCCCTACGATCGTCCTCGTCCAGATCACGCCTATGATGTACCGCCGGTAAGTTGTTCAAGTTCAAACATGTCGCCAACCATTGAATCTATCTTACTAATGACCACATTTGTTCTTTATTCGTACCTAGTCGCCGCCTCCACTTTGTAAGTACTTCACATGGATAGATCAAGATGTGCCAGAAGATGTTAAGAAAGATCAACTTCGAGATTGTCTACGGAGGCAGCGGTTGTTTGAAGAAGCATTTCAGAGAGGCTTGGATGAAGAGTGTCGTGAAAAGGAGAGGATGGAGTGCAAGAAGCGTGAAGAGGAGAGGGCACGCAAGGAGAAGATTGCTCGTCAAGAGGAGAGAGCAAGAAAGCTTGCAAGGGCTCGTGAAGCCCAAGAGGAGGATGAGGCATGCGACAAAAAAGGAAAATGGCCTCGTGTGACCCAATAAGGCCTTCGTTTCAAGAAACTAGTCATGAACTCTGCCTTCGATTCGAGAAACATGTGATGAACTATGTCTTTGATTTGTGATACCTATCATGAACTACGTCTTCGATTTATGAAACTTGTGATGAACTACGTCTTCGATTTGATGAAACTATGTTTGTTTTGCTGTTGCTGTGACTTGATTTGTGTTGAAGTGATGAAGAAGAAAAACAGAGCAAACTCTGCTCTCCTTTGCACCCTACCGCCAGACCACATGGCGGTAGGAAATGAAACCTTACCGTCGGAGGATATGGCGGTAGGTTGGCGAAATGTTCTGTGACCGACACGGTCCCCTGTTCCTCGGTAGGGTTGGGCACCCTACCGCCGTAGCCGATGGCGGTAGGGGTGGCCACCCAAACGCCTGCTCTGCTGCCTCTTCTGTGGCCAAATCGGGCATTTTGGGGGCGGTAGGGTTGGGCACCCTACCGCCGGCGCTTATGGCGGTAGGGGTGGCCACCCAAACACCTGCTGTGCTGCCTCTTCTGTGGCCAAATCGGGCATTTTGGGGGGCGGTAGGGTTGGTCACCCTACCGCCATAAGCGCCGGCGGTAGGGGTGGCCACCCAAACGCCTGCTGTGCTGCCTCTTCTGTAGCCAAATCGGGCATTTTGGGGGCGGTAGGGTTGGTCACCCTACCGCCGGGGCCCATGGCGGTAGGGTTGGCCGCCCAAACGCCTGCTGTGCTGCCTCTTCTGTGGCCAAATCGGGCATTTTGGGGGCGGTAGGGTTGGGCACCCTACCGCCGGGGCCCATGGCGGTAGGGTTCTGTTCCTTTTCCCTCTTCCTATCTTTTTTAGCCCTTTGCCTTTGCATTTCTTACAAATTTCTGTGAACTAAGCATACAAAAATGACATGCAAAAATGATGGAGTAGCGAAGACATACATAACTGAGCATAGTTCATTACATCCACAAATTACACAAGTTCAACTGACTTAAAACATCTAGAGACTCGAATGACATGAGTTCAAAGTACAAAGCTCAAGCTCGAGCATACACTTTCTACTTCGGAAAGAAAGATCTAAAACGCATAAGACGTTCAATTTGTGCGTCACGATCAGGATTAGGCTTCAGTTGATAATCCGACGATCCCGCCCAATTCTACAACACACCTTTCGTTTCGCCGAACCAGGCCCATCGAGCATGGCGTTCCGGAATCTCTGACTTGCCTTGTGTGATTGCCCATCCAATGACCTGTCCGGGTTTTCTCAAGTCCAGCTCGCAGAATTCTTCTATGTTCACAGAGAAAAAGATCTCCGTTGCCACAGAATGTCTGCAAGCATATTCCTTCTCATGCAGCTCATTAAGTATCTTCTGTTTTTCTTTCACAAACCTACGGAAAACTTTTCTCTCCTTAAGATCAGAAGGTTCCTCCATTAATGGATACTTGTTGAAATCCATCATGGCAGCAAACTCCTCATCATTGCTCTTGAACCATGCTTCAAGCTCCCTCTTTATAGCAAGTTGTCGCTCCGGTACAATCTTCTCAGACGCTGCCGCCAAACTCTTAGATGCAATGCCACAACACTTCTTATATACTTTCTTCAACTGCTCCAGGGTCATGTTTTCCATGCTACATGAAATGGAGCAAACCATAACTCAAATCAAATGATACAATACAAACACAAAGCATAACTTATTTATAATGACCTAGGTTACATAATGTTCTCACTGGTTCAAAATGACATAGGTTACATAAATGATAAGGGTACATGCCATTACAGTCCAAATGACACTACAACATCATTTGTTTCAACCCCCTCTACTACTCCATCAGCAAGACATCTTTGTCGTACGGCCCGGGGTTGCAACAAATGACATCATTTCTTTCACGGACCCAAGCCCAACGAGTTGCCCGACTAAGTATCGCCGACGATGCTTGCCTAACTAGCCAATCAATGATCTGCCCAGGGTTGTTAAAGTCCATCTCATTCACTTCATCCCTTGTTCCACACAATGCAATTTGCCTTGCAAGAGCGCGGCTATGATTTTTCTCTTCATTCTTGAGTTTGCTTATGTTTTTCTCTTTAGCTTGGTATAACTTAACTCAGGCATCGTCGCACTTCGACACAGAATACTTTGAAAAATCTTTACAAGCCGCATTCAATGCATCAACGGCTTTGACCCACAAGTCCATCTTTTCCTCAATGACTGCACGTTCACGCTTAGCCGCCGCCTCCGCAGAAGTCTCAACAAAGATGATCGATCCCATCCTACAAGTCCAGGGATTACTATAGCGGTCATCCAAGGTAAAAATCCTAACTGTGTCTCGACAAAAACTTGAACCCTAGGAGTAGATCGAGCTATAATTCAAGAGGTACCTACTCTAACAAAACCCTAATTAAACTATAGCCATAACGTTCGTCATATAGACTTAAGCATAACCATAAACACAACCTTAACCCTAACCATGTCATTAACCCTAACAAAACCCTAAATGATATTTCTTACTACCCAAACAATGCTAGCGACACAATACATTTTCAAAGCACAAACATTACCCTAACTGCATCATATACACTGATTTCACCACAACAGAACCATGAACTAGTGATTCCAACAAAATGAGCAAAATGCATGATTTGAACCAACCAAATGAAGGGGGGATGGGGGAGGTACCTTGGATGATGCAAATGAGCTCGATCCACCGGCCAAATCTCAAGCAATTAAGGGGGATCTAGTGGGTGATTTGGTGGGGGAGAAGAGGGGGAGAGAGCTTCAGCTCAAAAGAAGAGTGGGGTGAATGAGTGAGTGGGGGAGCAACACAGCCCCCTCCTTCACAACCTTACCCAGGAACCTACCGCCAGACAGCTCGGCGGTAGGTTGCAACAACCTACCGCTGTAGAGGGCGGCGGTAGGTCCCTTTTGCCACGTGTACACGGCCGTTAACGGCCAGACGGCGTCAGGGAACCTACCGCCACGAGGAGCGGCGGTAACCTGCACAAATCTACCGCCGGGAACCCAGGCGGTAGCAAAACGGTCAAATGTCGAAATAATTTTAAACCGGGGTCAGATCTCAATTTTAGACGTGAAAAGGGTCAAAACACGAAATTTTGCCCCGTACGGGCCATGCACGCCTCGGTGGCTCCATCGATCTCCTTCGG